>NW_027056567.1:0-5000 GCF_011386835.1 Chrysemys picta bellii
CTCTTGTTCTACACATCAGAAACAAATCCTGGCTCACAAAGGGCTGAGAAAAATGGCTCTGATTCTGCACTTGCTCACACCAGCTTTAAAGTGGGGTAACTCCATTGGGTCCAACAGAGTCATTTCTGGTTCATGCTGGTGTAATGGAGGGGAGGACTTGCACAACAGGAAGTTGCACCAGGCCAGGGGTGGTCCCTGATGTGAAGCTTGGGGAAGGAAGAGCCATGCAACGCAAGGGGTACAATGGGAAAATAATAAAGGGGGACTAGAGTCTGGACGCAAGGTGAGGATGGGAGCCAGGGGGAGACCAGGACAGATGAGGTTGGGTTCAGGTTGCAATGGGATAGAAATGTGGTTCGGGGGACTAGGACATGGGGACAGATAGGTGGCAGGACTAGGAAAACAGGGTACAATCACAAGACAAGTGGGGTGGAAGGACAGGATACAGAGGGAAGATGGGGCATGACATGAGAGAAGGGAGGCAATGGTACAGTGCCTAGGGGCAGATAGTGTGAGGGGGGCAGAACCCTGGGGGATCAGAAACAGATGAGGTGGGAGTAACAAAAGTAACTTCTGTCTCACCACACTGTTTAACAAGAAGTCAGAAATGCAGTCTTCTTAGGTATCCCAGCCCTTGTTTCACCACCCAGACACTAGACTATATGATTGGTTATTTAAAACCAGTTTAATCAAACAAAGGGTTCTTCTAATCCGAAGAGATCAGCCATATAGCCAGGTCAACATACAACTCAGATCTTACCCAATAATCATGCTGGTGCCAATCTTTTATCATCTAACATCTAAAGGTTTATTTATAAGAAAAAAAAGAGGAAAGAGTTAAAATGGTCTAGGAAAACAAATCCATGCACTCATTGCAAAGTTCTTGTATCAGTTTTGAAGCAGTGATGGAATGAACTGCTGGATTGTAAGGTCTCTGGTGACTTCCGAAAGATTGGAAGGTCCTCAGTCCATTGATTGGAATGCTTCTTTTAGTGTAAGTCCATGGCCAGAGATTAGAGCAGGAAAAAGCCAAAAATAGAAATGCTTCCAGGGCCTTTTATGCTTTCTCCCACGTAGAGGGAAAGCTCTCAGTCTTAGTTTGTGGAAAAGTACAGGTACAATATGGAGTCCAGGGTTACATGAGCAAGTCACATGACCTTGCATGCTTTGATGAGTCATAGCAGGCGCCATTAAGAACATAAGAACTGCCATACTGGGTCAGACCAAAGGTCCATCTAGCGCAGTATCCTGTCTTCCGACAGTGGCCAGTGCCAGGTGCCCCAGAGGGAATGAACAGAACAGGTAATCATCAAGTGATCCATCCCCTGTCACTCATTCCCAGCCTCTGGGAAAGAGAGGCTAGGGACACCATCCCTGCCCATCCTGGCTAATAGCCCTTGATGGACCTATCCTCCATGAATTTATCTAGTTCTTTTTTGAACCCTTTTATAGTCTTGGCCTTCACAACATCCTCTGGCAAGGAGTTCCACAGATTGTCTGTGTGTTGTGTGAAGAAATGCTTCCTTTTATTGTTTTAAACCTGCTGCCTATTAATTTCATTTGGTGATTCCTAGTTCTTGTATTATGAGAAGGAGTAAACAACACCTTCTTATCCACTTTCTCTGCACCAGTCATGATTGTATAGTCCTCAATCATATCTCCCCTTAGCCATCTCTTTTCCAAGCTGAAAAGTCCCAGTCTTATTAATCTCTCCTCATATGGAAGCCATTCCATCCCCCTAATAATTTTTGTTGTCCTTTTCTGAACCTTTTCCAATTCCAATATATATTTTTTGAGATGGGGTGACCACATCTGCACACAGCATTCAAGATGTGGGCGTACCATGGAGATATATATATATATATATAGAGAGAGAGAGAGAGAGAGAGAGGCAATATGATATTTTCTGTCCTATTATCTATCCCTTTGTTAATGATTCCCAACATTGTTTGCTTTTTTGACTGCCGATGTACATTGAGTGGATGTTTTCAGAGAACTATGCACAATGACTTCAAGATCCCTTTCTTGAGTGGTAACAGCTAATTTATATGTATAGTTGGGATTGTTTACTTTGCATTTATCAATATTAAATTTCATCTGCCATTTGGTTGCCCAGTCACCCAGTTTTGAGAGATCCTGTTGTAGCTCTTCACAGTCTGCCTGGGTCTTAAATTATCTTTAGTAATTTTATATAATCTTCAAATTTTGCCACCTCAGTGTTTACCCCTTTTTCCAGATCATTTATGATTATGTTGAATAAGACTGGTCCCAGAACAGACCACTGAGGGACACCACTATTTCTCTCTCTCCATTCTGAAAACTGACCATTTATACCTACCCTTTGTTTCCTATCTGTTAAGCAGTTCCCAATCCATGAGAGCACCTTCCCTCTTACCCCATGGTAGCTTACTTTACTTAAGAGCCTTTTGTGAAGGACCTTGTTAAAGGCTTTCTGAAAATCTAAGTATACTATATCCCTTTGTCCACATACTTGTTGACCCCCTCAAAGAATTCTAGTAGATTGGTGAGGCATGCTTTCCCTTTACTAAAACCATGTTGACTCTTCCAACAAATTATGTTAATCTATATGTCTGAAAATATTGTTCTTTATTATAGTTTTAATAGTTTGCCTGGTACTGAAGTCAGGCTTACAGGCCTGTAATTGCCAGGATCATCTCTGGAGCCATTTAAAAACAAAACAAAAAAAATGGCGTCACATTAGCTATCCTCCAGTCATCTGGTACAGAAGCTGATTTAAATGATAGGTTACAGACTACAGTTAGTAGTTCTTCAATTTCACATTTGAATTCCTTCAGAACTCTTGGGTGATACCATCTGGTCCTGGTGACTTATTGCTGTTTAATTTATCAATTTGTTCCAAAACCTCCTCTAATGATACCTCAATCTGGGACAGTTCCTCAGATCTGTCACCTACAAAGAATGGCTCAGGTTTGGGAATCTCCCTCACATCCTCAGCAGTAAAGACTGACGCAAATAATTCGTTTAGTTTCTCCACAATGGCCTTATCGTCCTTTAGGACCTCGATTGACTAGTGGCCTCACTGGTTGTTGAGCCGGCTTCCTGCTTCTGATGTACTTAGCAATTTTTTTGCATTTACTTTTTGAGTCTTTGGTTATATTCTGGCTAAAATGTCTTCAGGAAGGTCAATGCAGTGCTTCTTCTATGGCCCACTGTGAATGGACTATTCAAGTTGATGGCCCATTAATGAACACAATGTGCTGGCCAGACTGGATGCAAACGACCTTGTGGGTGTTACCCCAGGAGTAACACAATTGAAATACAGGTGTACAGTCAATATTCATTACTTTAGATACAAAGAGGATATATGCATACAAACAGGATAATCATATTTGATAGATTGTAACTTTTCCATTTATACCTTACATGGCATACTTTGTGTAAGATGTGCTGCAACTGTATAACAGCAACAACGATATCCACGGTCATATTTTAATCATACAACATCAGAGGGGCAGGAGAGTTAAGGAAGTGGGGGCAGCACCCTGGGGCACAAGGGCAGCTGGTCTAGGGTTAGAAAAAGGGGGCAGAGAGGAGCAGGAGGTGTAGGGTTGAAGGTAGATAGGGAGAAAGGGGTGCCACTTACCTGGTTGCTGTCCACCTTGGGGGGGCCTCTCATGCTCATTCAGGGAGAGGTGACCAGGGTCCAGGCCAAGCCCTTCAGCTGCATGGTCCACGCCAAGGTCTCTGTGCATATATTAATGTGCACAGGGTCAGGTGCACATCGTGTGCACCCTGATGACGTGCATGAACAGTTCGTTAATTAACTTTGATCTAGTCCTGTTCCAAAAAGGAACAGCTCAAAGGACATTAAGGAACTATCAATGCACATCAGGGTGCACATGGACAGTTAGTCTGTGGTGCGGCATGTTAGTGCGACATGGGTCACATCCCAGCTTGCTGCAAATCTGCCGTCCTTCACAGCTGACTGGCATGCATATCCTTAGAGCTGCCTCCGCATGTACTGATCACCAATGGAAAATATACATGAGCTGCTGGGACTCGAAATGGCCACCTTTTCACTCACTTCCAGTGAGCTCACCACATCATTCCAGCAAATAGAAGAAATACTTAGAAAAGGACCATTTTCTCTCTGCAACTGTTTGTCTTCCTTATTACTCATCACTGAAGGAGTCCACATTCCAAAACATTACAGCTGAGATATCCTTTTTTAATCCTTAGCAATAGTGACTGTATATAAATTAAAAGTGAATTATTGTTCCAGGCCATGGGACTCGGTAACAGTAACCACAGATGAAAAAGCCTTGGAGATGATACACAAAAACCAAGATAAACTCATCAAGTTACTTCAGAATGATGCTGACAAGGTCTTGGATGCGTTGCTCTGCCAGTCAGTGATCACACAGCAGGACTACGATCAACTCAGCAAAGGAAAGGATGCAAAGAACAAAATAAGAATATTGTTGATTATGATACAGCGGAAGGGGGGACTGACCTGTAAGCAATTTCTGGAGTGTTTACAAAGCGTGTTTCCTGATTTCCAACAGCACATACAATACTCAGTACAGGGTAAGTTGTATTATGGATTCTGATTTTTAAAAATCATGTTTCCACGCTAAGAATGTAATTACTGCAACACGGAATAGGAGGGATCTGTTCTCGACTGGATTCCTACATAGTAGATACAAATGTTGACTCCGCCTCTTGGACACAGGGGTTTTCTGGCGAGGGAGGTGGAGCTCTTCCACTATGGAAGAAGAATGGGTGAGGATTCCAGGGCCTGCAGAGGTGTACACATCTCTAGTGCTACACACTGTTCATCAGAGTAAGGACCCCTCCCTGGCATTGTATAGGGGAATATGGGATCCAGGGCAGGGTGGCCAAGACATAGCTATTTCCTTGAGCTTTTACAGATAGATGGTTGTGACAAAGGCTGGCCTGGGTATAGACCTTGGAAGATCTCTGGGAGTTTTATTGGTGGTTGAGATTTGTTGGCAGCT
>NW_027056568.1:0-5000 GCF_011386835.1 Chrysemys picta bellii
AAAGCAAAGACAACAAGGAAGGGGAAAAGAAATAAAAGATAAAATGATTAATGATTAAAGGTTTAGAAAACATGACCTGTGAGGGAAGAATTGGGCTTGTTTAGTCTGGAGAAGAGAAGATTGAGAGAGGACGTGATAACCATTTTCAAGTACCTGAAAGGCTGTTACAAGGAGGATGGAGAAAAATTGTTCTCCTTAACCTCTGATGTTAGGACAAGAAGCACTGGACTTAAATTGCAGCAAGGGAGGTTTAGGTTGGACATTAGGAAAAACTTCCTAACTGTCAGGGTGGTTAGGCACTGGAGTAAATTGCGTAGGGAGGTTGTGGGATCTCCATCATTGGAGATTTTTAAGAGCAGGTTAGACAAACACCTGTCAGGGATGTTCTAGATGATGCTGGTCCTGCCATGAGTTCAGGGGACTGGACTTGATGACCTCTCAAGGTCTCTTCCAGTCCTGTGATTCTATGAGTCTTGACAGACTCTCAGTCTCAATCCTTTATTCTAGCTCCAGGCAAGCAGCACACTGTTTACTTTGTCTAAAAAATCTGTTACCTTCTCAAAGAAGGAGATCAGGTTGGTTTGGCACAATCTACCTTCTGTAAAACCATGTTGAATTTTGTCCCAATTACCATTGACTTCAATGTCCTTAACTACTTTCTCCTTCAAAATTTTTTCCAAGACCTTGCATACTACAGATCTCAAACTAAGAGGCCTATAGTTACCGGATCACTTTCTCCCCCGTCCCCACCGTTTCTTAAAGATAGGAACGATGTTAGCAATTCTCCAGTCATATGGTACAACCCCTGAGTTTACAGATTCATTAAAAATTGTTGCTAATGGGCTTGCAATTTCATGTGACAGCTCCTTTAATATTCTTGGATGAAGATTATCTGGGCCCCCCGATTTAGTCCCATTAAGATGTTTGAGTTTGGCTTCTACCTTGGATGTGGTAATATCTACCTCCATATCCTCATTCCCATTTGTCATCCTACCATTATTCCTAAGCTCCTCATTAGCCTCATTAAAGACTGAGGCAAAGTATTTGTTTAGATATTGGGACATGCCTAGATTATCCTTAACCTCCACTCCATCCTCAGTGTTTAGCAGTCCCACTTTTTCTTTCTTTGTTTTCTTCTTATTTATATGGCTATAGAACCTTTTACTATTGGTTTAAATTCCCTTTGCAAGGTCCAACTCTCCATGGCTTTTGGCCTTTCTCACTTTATCCCTACATGTTCTGACCTCAATAAGGTAGCTTTCCTTGCTGATCACTCTCATCTTCCACTCCTTGTAGGCTTTCTGCTTTTTCTTAATCACCTCTCTGAGATGCTTGCTCATCCAGCTTAGTCTACAACTCCTGCCTGTGAATTTTTTCCCCTTTCTTGGGATGCAGGCTTCTGATAGTTTCTGCAACTTTGACTTGAAATAATTCCAGGCCCTCTCCACCTTTAGATCCACAAGTCCAATCCACTTCCCTAACTAATTTCCTTAATTTTTTAAGTTAGCCCTTTTGAAATCAAGAACCCTAGTCACAGATCTATTTTGTTTATCCTTCCATTTAGTTTAAACTGAACTAGCTCATGATCTCTCAAACCAAGGTTGTCCCCTACAACCATTTCTTCTATGAGGTTCTCACTACTCACCAAAACCAAATCTAAAATGGCATCCCCGCTTGTTGGTTCAGCAATTACTTGGTGAAGGAAGCTACCTGGTCTTCAGTGCACATGTTTATAGCTCACTATGCTGTCAACCAACAGGCCAGAGATGATGTGGCAGTCAGCAGAGCTGTCCTTCAATCAATCGTTCCATGACTCCTACCCTCCTCTAGTGGTAAGCTTGGAAGTCACCTAATTGGAATGGACGTGAGCAATCACTCAAAGAAGAAAAGATGGTTACTTACCTCTCATAACTGTTGTTCTTCGAGATGTGTTGTTCACGTCCATTACAATACCCACCCTGCTTCCCCTCTGTCGGAGTCTATGGCAAGAAGGAACCGAAGGGAGGTTGGGCCGGCAGGGTACCATATACAGCGCCATAAGGGCACCACTCTAGGGGGCTCCCCTGCCTTTCTGATGGGAGCTGCTAAGGGGAAAAGTTTCCGACACCCATGCACGCAGCACGCCCACATCTAATTGTAATAGATGTGAACAACACATCTCGAAGAACAACAGTTATGAGAGGTAAGCACAGAAGTAATCCTGTTGGCTTTATTTATATTGTGCCATATAAATAAGAGAAGAATTGAGCCCAGGATGCGTAATGCATCTGTCATTTACTGGGTACTGCTTTTCTTTAAATTACAATTCTCTTTTCATAACTCCCACAACATCAGCCAGTCTAAGGAATTAGTAAACTGTATATAAAGTTATAATTTTCTACTCTGAAAATTTAGTTTGTTTTCACTTCCTTTTGCAGAAAGAAGTAAAGCATTTCAAGATATTCTGTCCAGATTAAACCTGGAGAAGCACAGAAGCAGGAAGATCAGGCTGAGGGATGTCCTGGAGATCTGCCCAGAAGGCATCAAAAACAGGATTCCAGAGGCATTAAGTGATTTACCGTGGCATTTCCTGAGGAAGGTCATGGCTGTGAATGGGACAGCCAGAAATACAAGCATTGGGCACAAGGCACCTGAAGAAGAAATGACTGATGATGATAAAGAGCTGCATATTGATGACAATTTCTATGTTAGTGATGCTGAGATAAAAGTTTCACTGCACCCCCTCGATGTTCTCTGTGCCGTTCTGCTTTACTCAGACGGTTTCCTGCAGCAGGAGATCCTGTCCAAAATGTCCATGTGCCAATTTGCCCTCCCTCTGCTGCTACCTGCCCTTGACATCCACAAGTGTATCCTACTTCTGTGGGCCATGGGAGACGTTGTGAGGAAGTGGAGGCCACACTCCCTGGCAGAGAGCAGAGGGTTCAGAGAGGAGAGCCTGGTGCTCACTTCACTACCAACCATTTCCTTTGTGCGGTTGGGGAGCTGCAGCTTTTCCAAATCCAAACTCCTCAATGATGTTCTCAGCCCCTCCCAGCAGCACCACAATTTCTTTATCCATCGGGACATGGAGTCTGGGAATGTTCTTCGGCAAATCGCAGATGGGCTGGTCGAGATTTCCTGGTATTTTCCTGGTGGAAATGAGAATTCCGATCTTTTCCCAGAACCTGTTGCAGTTACAAATCTGTGTGGAAACATTGAGTCGCAGTGGCTGCAGTTTAGCTTTTTAACAGAGGCCTCCTCAGCAGTGTTCATAGTTACTGAGAGCATCAGTGAGACAGAATATGCGCTGTTATCATCTCTGAAAGAATCAACAGCTAAATATTACTTCATCCTTAACTACAAGAATGAGAAACCCATAGAAACTCTGGGATTCCTTAACAAGCTGGCCCCTGTGCTGAAGCTGAGCAAATCACAGCTACTGGTGAAAGACAGCACCACTAATAATGCAGGATTTGTGAAAAAGGTGCAGTCCACCATAGGAACCATAATGAACTCATCTCCCAAGACAGTGAGTTTGGAAGCCATGGCTGTGATGGCACGTGACCTAGGAATCCAGGTGGATGAGGACTGTCAGGCATGTCAGTGTGCGAGGAAATGTGCTGAAGATATCACTGCAGAAATAAGAGATGTGGCAAAATACAAAAGAGAAATGTTGAGACTCCAAGGGGAGCCATGGAAAAACCTGGCTAAAGTGGAAAAAGAGCTGTGTCGAATGAAAAGGCAAGGGGACATGGCCACTGAAGACTATAAATCTGAGCTGAAACAGAAATGGTTAGAGATACGCAGACAGCAGAATCAGTGTGGCCTTACTAATGGTTTGACTAAGTTTATCAATGGACTAGAACACTTGCCTACAATGGAGAAACATTACTTCTTGAAATGGATGAAATTTAGCCTCGATAACACTGCCAGAGGAAATCTTTCTAAAATGCGGGAGCAGTATAAAAAGAAATGTGAAACTCCAGGAGTGGACCGAAAACAGCTGGAAAAACTAGATAAATTAATAGCTGATAGTTCCCTTGGCGTTGAGCATTTCATGCGAGAGTTGGGGCAGTTCTATGAGGCTGAATGCTCAATGGTTAAAGAAGGTAAAATGGCAGAAAGCCAAAGACAATTCATCCATCTCCCAGCCATAGCAGCTGACTTGATGCTGGAAGGGTTTCCTATGGAGCTGATTGATGGAGATGCCTCCAACATCCCCATGAACTGGGTAATAGATGTTCTAACTCATCTCAATATCAGACTGGAGGGTAGATCCAGAATGGTGGTTATAACCGTGCTGGGAGTGCAGAGCACAGGGAAATCCACCCTCCTCAACACCATGTTTGGCCTGCAGTTTGCAGTGAGCAGTGGCCGATGTACGCGAGGAGCCTTCATGACACTCATTAAAGTTACAGAAGTTGTTCAGAAGCTAAGTGGCTGTGATTTCATCCTGGTGATAGACACTGAAGGTCTGAAGGCCCCTGAACTAACGGCACTGGAAGACAGGTATCAACATGACAATGAGCTGGCCACCCTGGTGATTGGATTGAGTGACATAACGATCGTTAACATGGCCATGGAGAATGCCACAGAAATGAAGGATATTCTGCAAATTGTGGTCCATGCCTTTCTCAGAATGGAGGAAATAGGACAAAAGCCAAACTGCCAGTTTGTGCATCAGAACGTCAGTGATGTGTCTGCTCATGATCAAAACATGAGGGACAGGAAGCATCTACTGGAGCAGCTGAATGAAATGACCAAAGCTGCAGCAAGGATGGAAAAACAAAGCAGGGAAATGGCATTTTCTGATATTATGGAGTATAACCCAGAGAAACACAATTGGTACATCCCTGGCCTGTGGCATGGAGTCCCTCCCATGGCTCCAGTAAACACTGGATACAGTGAGAGTGTGTGTGAGCTAAAGAAATACCTGTTTGAATTCATAAAGAACCGTTCACTTAACAGACCTGTCAAAGACATTCCTGAATTTATTGAATGGCTGAAGAGTCTGTGGGAAG
>NW_027056569.1:0-5000 GCF_011386835.1 Chrysemys picta bellii
CAACATCCCCAATGGTTATTTTCTGGTCCGGGAAGAAAGTCCCTTCCTCCAGCTTTCGAAACAGACCAGAGTTCCTGAAGACGCGAGCATCATGTACCTTTCCCGGCCATCCCAAGTTGATGTTGGTGAAACGTCCCTTGTGATCCACCAGGGCTTGCAGCAGCATTGAAAAGTACCCCTTGTGGTTTATGTAGTTGGTGGCTTGGTGCTCCGGTGCCAAGATAGGGATATGGGTTCCGTCTATGGCCCCACCACAGTTTGGGAATCCCATTTCAGCAAAACCATCCACTGTGGCCTGCACGTTTCCCAGAGTCACTACCCTTGAGATCACCAGGTCTTTCATTGCCCTGGCAACTTGGATCACAGCAGCCCCCACAGTAGATTTGCCCACTCCAAATTGATTCCCGACTGACCGGTAGCTGTCTGGCGTTGCAAGCTTCCACAGGGCTATCGCCACTCGCTTCTCAACTGTGAGGGCTGCTCTCATCCTGGTATTCTGGCGCTTCAGGGCAGGGGAAAGCAAGTCACAAAGTTCCATGAAAATGCCCTTACGCATGCGAACGTTTCACAGCCACTGGGAATTGTCCCACACCTGCAACACGATGCGGTGCCACCAGTCTGTGCTTGTTTCCCGGACCCAGAATCGGCGTTCCACAGCATGAATCTGCCCCATTAACAACATGATTTGCACATTGCAGGGGTCCGTACTTTGGGAGAGGTCTATGTCCATGTCAATTTCTTCATCATTCTCGTCGCCGCGGTGCAATCGCCTCCTCGCCTGTTTTTGCTTTGGCATGTTCTGGCTCTGCATATACTCTAGGACAATACATGTGGTGTTCATAGTGCTCATAATTGCCGCGGTGATCTGAGCGGGCTCCATGATCCCGGTGCTATGGCGTCTGGGCTGAAAAAATGCGCGAAACTATTGTCTGACAGAAAGAGGGAGGTATCAGGGGGTAGCCATGTTAGTCTGTATCTACAAAAACAACAAGGAGTCTGGTAGCACCTTAAAGACTAACAGATTTATTTGGGCATAAGCTTTCATGGGCGAGTGGCGACATGGCTTACAGGGAATTAAAATCAACAAAGGTGGCTGTGCATCAGGGAGAAACACAAACAACTGTTACACAGAATGGCGCCCCCAAAGATTGAACTCAAAACCCTGGGTTTAGCAGGCCATTGATTTCACGGAGGGAGGGGGAAGCAAATGAATACAGAACAAATCTGGTCCATCTATCTTTTACATCTTAGGCTGGCAGCAGACGGTGCAGCATGACTGATAGCCATCGGCATCTTCTGGGTGCTTGGCAGAAAATGGTGCATTACGACTGCTAACCATCAGCGTCAAGATGGTGCAATAGGACTGCCAGCAGGACTGAATCTCCAGGAGACAAAACATGTCTGCCCAGGCGCCTCTGACCGAACTCACTGAGGAGTACAACGATGATGGATACCAGTCGTAATACACCATCTACTGCCAAAAGGCAAGGAGCTGCTGCTGTGTAGCAATGCAGCCCCACGTCTGCCAGCACCCAGACAGCCGATGAAGGCTACCAGTCATACTGCACCGTCTACTGGCAAAAGGCTATTAGCTGCTGCTGTGTAGCAATGCAGTACCACGTCTGCCAGCACCTAGATGACATATGGTGATGGTGAGCTGAGCTGAGCGGGCTCCATGCTTGCCGTGGTATGTCATGTGCACAGGTAACCCAGGAAAAAAGGCGCGAAACGATTGTCAGCTGTTGTTCTCACCGGGGGGGGGGGGAGGCGCTGACAACATGTACCCAGAATCCCCCACGACACTGTTTTTGCCTCATCAGGCATTGGGATCTCAACCCAGAATTCCAATGGGCAGCGGAGGCTGCGGGAACTGTGGGATAGCTACCCACAGTGCAACGCTCCGGAAGT
The DNA here is from genome assembly GCF_011386835.1 of Chrysemys picta bellii. Classification (NCBI taxonomy): domain Eukaryota; kingdom Metazoa; phylum Chordata; order Testudines; family Emydidae; genus Chrysemys; species Chrysemys picta. Next base: position 1,909 of record NW_027056569.1, read on the forward strand.
CGACGCTAGCCTCGGTATTGTGGACGCAGTCCGCCAACTTAGTGCGCTTAGAGCATTTTATGTGGGGACACACACAATCAACTGTATAAAAACGATTTCTATAAAACTGGCTTCTATCAATTCAACCTAATTTCGTAGTGTAGACATGCCCTAAGAATGACTAGAATATAAAGGATGAATGATAGCAACAAAAATGCAGTCAGTAGAAAAAAAACAGCCCTATTTCATTGGAAAAAAAGAACAAAAATTTCTCCTTCACTATTAATTTTGCTTTCTTCATTTTCCATTGCAGTTTGCAGGCTATAAAGCTCACAGCCCTTGATTACAGCTTTTTTTTTTTAATCTTAGCATGGCAATTGTACCCTGTACCTATGATAAGCCACTGGTGAGTAACATTGACGCATTCAAATTCTGTAAATGGAGACTTACTACCTGGATTGTAAGTAGTACAGCAGAGAATACAGAATAGCAGCTACTTCATCCTACCCCTCCAGAATTTCCCACGCTCTTCTCCCCCTCTGGCAAGGAGTTCCACAGGTTGACTGTGCACTGTGTGAAGAAATACTTCCTTTTATTTGTTTTAAACCTGCTGCCTATTAATTTCATTTGGTGGCTCCTAGTTCTTGTGTTATGAAAAGGAGTAAATAACACTTCCTTCTTTACTTTCGCCACGCCAGTCATGATTTTATGGACCTCTATCATATCCCCCCTTAGCCATCTCTTTTCCAGGCTGAAAAGTCCCAGTCTCATTAATCTTTCCTCAAATGGCAGCTGTGATAAATAAGGGGGGGGGGGCTAACTCCCTTTTATGGACACCCAGCCAGCCAGTTAGCGATAAAATTCCTCTTAGTAGCTGTTCTCTAATTGCTTTACCCTGTAAAGGGTTAACAAGCCCACAGGTAGAAGGAAAGGAGTGGGCACCTAACCAAAAGAGCCAATGGGAGGGCTAGAACTTTTTAAAATGGGGAATAAAACTTCCCTTTGTCTGTGTGTTGCGGTTCTCCAGGAAAGAGGGGAACAGGGAGCAGTTATGCTGTGAGAAGCTTTAAGCCAGGTATGAAAAACCATCAGATCATACCTAAACTGAACCCCAGAAATGTAAATAAATTAGGGAATGTCTAGGAAGATGTGATTAGGGTTATTTCTTTTATTTTTTATTGGCTTGTGGACTCCTCTTTGCTAACCCCAGATGCTTTTGTTTTGCTTGTAACCTTTAAGCTGAACCTCAAGAGAGCTATCTTGATGCTTAATTTTTGTAACTGGTTTTTTTAAGATCTAGCAAAAAGCCTAAGTCCCAGATGTATTTTCTTTCTTTTTGGTTTTAATAAAATTTACCTTTTTTAAGAACAGGATTGGATTTTTGGTGTCCTAAGAGGTTTGTGCATGTTGTTAAATTAGCTTGTGGCAACGGCTGTTTTCCTTTGTTTTCTTTCTCAGCTCTTCCCTGGAGGGGGGATAAAAGGGCTTGAGGATACCCCACAGGAAGGAATTCCCAAGTGCGCCTTCCTGTGTTCAAAGGGGTTTTTTGCATTTGGGTGGTGGCAGCATCTATCCAGCCAAGGTCAGAGTGAAACTGTAACCATGGGAGTTTAATACAAGCCTGGAGTGGCCAGTAGTAATTTTTAGAATCCTTGTGGGCCCCCACATTCTGCACTCGAAGTGCCAGAGTGGGGAATCAGCTTTGACAGCACCGATGTCAATGGAAATAGGAAAGGGAGAAGGGAGTGAAGAGAGGACAGAGAACAGCTGCTGTACATCCAGACTGCAGCACACAGGACTGCTAGCTGGCCCAGATGCTGGAGAAATATGCATGGGGAAACGGAGGGAGGAATTTACCCACAAGGCCATGAGTTTGGATGGTGCAGAGGACAAAATATATTAGACATGGAAGGAGACTTTAGTAGAAATTCCAATTTATTCTGGTTGGAGGGTGAGTGTTAGGACAGAAACAACTGAGGCAGGGGAGGGACACCTAAGTACAGTATAGTGGTCTGATGTCAGTCACCGCTGAGGTTACCCTGATGCTTTTACACAGCCAATAGCAGGGGCTCAAATCAGGAGTAGCAGGCTCCATTTTTGAACAGATCATGATTTAGAACAAAGAAAAGCTCATTTCTAACTCTGCCGTTCCCCTCTTCGCTCACTGACAGAAGGAAGTTCAACACGCAGCTGAAGATGCCTGGCCAGGGTGACTCTTAGCTGCAGCCAAACAGGAAAAGTAGCAGCAGAAGAAATCAACACTGGCCATGAAAACAAAATCAGCCCTTCTGAAAGGACAGTTCAGCTGGGGACAGCGCACACACATTTCCATGGTGCCGTTGTAAAACAGCTGCAGACGCAGTCAGGAAGCAGCAAACAGCTTCTCCTTTGGTAGCAAAGTTCAGTGACCTCTAAGGAACAAAGTTCGTCTATGGGACAAACCACAGAGCAGAAACTCCCTCTCCTTCCCCTTTTCACACAACACTCATCGTTTTCTACTCAAGAACTCAGTTCCTGCTGCTGCCACGTCAGAGAGACCAGGGACATCCTGTCAAACCAATGGCAGAGACACAAGTTGAATATCACAGAAAAGGATCTGGGGTTGTGGCAGATAACAAACTGAATATGAGCCAACAATGTGCTGCATTTGCAGAAAAAGGCTAATATTCTGGAGTGCACTAACCGGCATGGTGTATGTAAGACACGGGAGGTAATTGTCCCGCTCTATTCAGCTCTGGGGAGAGCTCAGCTGCCAATTCTGGGCACTGCGCTTTAGGAAAGATGTGGACAAACTGGCCAGAGTGCAGAGGAGAGCTACAAACATGATCAGAGGGTTGGAAAACCTGACCTATGAGCAGAGGTGAAAGTAAGCCGGCAAGAGCCGGTACTCCGTGCCGGACCGGACCGGCTTCCCCAGGCTGGCCATTTAAAGGGCCCGGGGCTCCCTGCAGCGGCTGGAGCCCAGGACCCTTTAAATCGCCTCCCAAGCCCTGCTGCTGGATCCCTGGGGTATGCCAGGTGAATGCCTAATCGCAGGGCCACAGAGTCTTACTCCTTCTCAGCCCCTTCTTAGCTCATTATACAAAGTAGAACAGGATCAATAGGGATGACTG
>NW_027056570.1:0-5000 GCF_011386835.1 Chrysemys picta bellii
GCAACATTTCCTATCTTTCCTACTCAGCGGAATAGCTTGCTTTTGGGCCCTTAATAGTGTCCCTTTGAAAAACTGCCAGCTCTCCTCAGTTGTTTTTCCCCTCAGTTTTGATTCCCATGGGACCTTACCTATCAGCTCTCTGAGCTTACCAAAATCCGCCTTTCTGAAATCCATTGTCTCTATTTTGCTGTACTCCCTTCTACCCTTCCTTAGAACTGTGAACTCTATGATTTCATGACCTTCCCCGTCTACAACAACCCTCCCCAGCAGCTCCCCCGAAATCCCCTTCCTGAGCTGGATCCACCACAGCTATTTCCCTTCCCCAGCCCCTAGGAAGATGGGACGGTCTGGAGCAAAACGGGGTCGTTATTCTGCAGCCTGTCAGGGCGAGAAGGGAAGTTCGTGAGGTTTCTGAATGAGGGTTAGTCCATTTCACACCCCGATTCCCCCAGGCTCTGTCCCTGTAGACAGACACTCTAGACTCTGCCATGCTGGGAAAAGCCTCAGTGACGTTATTACAGCACAGACCCGACCTCTCCCCTGGGACTAAACCCACCAGACGCTAATACACTCTCCTAGGAAAAGAGTCTCTGAGCCAAATGCCAGAAAAGAGCAGAATCAAAGGAGCCGCTTTGGGGGATCCCCCGACACTGTCCCCAGAACAGCCCATTCCCTCAGCAGCGCAGGGACCAGGCAGAGGCAGGAACTGGCTTTTCCTCTCTCTGCCCCTCCCCTCTCCCAGGAAAGTCACTGCCCTGGGGGGCTGCAGGGAATGGAGCTGGACAAGGCTGGGTGCCTGGAACCGCCCTCCCCACTGATTGCTCCAGCTGCCCCGTCCAGTCTCTCCCCTCTCCCTCCTGCATGAAGAGCCGGTCACTGTCCTGCATTCCCGTGGGCATTTCCTCGCCAATAGCTACAGCCACTGCTAACGGGGTGAGCCTGGGGGCGCTGGGCAGCAGCTCTGAGCCGCGCAGAAACTCCGGGGCAGGGATGGGGCGAGCAGGAGCCATTTCTGCAGAGTCACTTTCCAGCCTGGGCCCAGCACTTACCCCAGATCTCTCGTCTCACCTGCAGTCTCTGGCTCAGGAGCTGATGCCAGCAGAGCCCAGGAGGGTGGGGGGAGGGTGTAAACTATTTCCCTGAATCAAGTCTCCTTCGGCAGCTCAGTCACCATTTCAGCTAGAGCAGAGCTGCGGTACCTGGGCACTGGGCCACCCGGGGCCTTTTACACCACAGCCCTGGGGAGGGGGTGCTGAGATGGACCATCCAGTGAGGAACACAAATCCTTCTACCCTCCACCACACCCTAGTTTGGAACTGCTGCGGACGGCTCCCCCCACCCGTGGTAACTTTTATCCCCTCTGCCTCCCTCTATCTGGGGGTTTTCCCTTCTGCACCTACCGGACAGGGCAGGCCGCCCCCCCCCATCTGAACCTCTAATCTTGTCCCAGTTTTGTTCCCTCTGCCCATCCCTCCCCTCCGATTTCCCCCCTTCAGGGGGATTTTCCCTGCCTTTGATTGCAGGGAGCAGATTCTGATGGCGCGTGAGGGCAGCAACTTGCAGACGTTACTGAGCATGTGATAAGAACATTAGAAGATAAGAACGGCCAGACTGGGTCAGACCAAAGGTCTACTAGCCCAGTGTCCTGTCTGCCAACAGTGGCCAGTGCCAGGTGCCCCAGAGGGAATGAAGAGATAGGAATCATCCAGTGACCCAGCCCCTGTCGCCCAATTCCCAGCTTCTGACAGACAGAGGCTAGGGACACATCTCTGCCCATCCCGGCTAAGCCATTGATGGACCTGTCCTCCATGAACCCATCTAGTTCCCCTTTGATCACAGGACTCTGCTCAGGAACAGTGAAGTTGCAAGTTCTAATAGGAAACAGCTTCTGATCCAAGGGCAGCTCCTCTTCCTCCTCCCCTCCCGTGGGGATGAGCAGCCCCCCCAACTGCCTCTCTGCCCCTGGCCTCCTTCAACCCATTGCCCCCTTCAGCCTCCCCCCAAATGTCCCCTTCCCCCATCTCCCCCTTCAGCCTCCTCCAACTGCCCCCCATCACCCCGTTCAGCCTCCGCCAACTGTTCCCTTTCCCCCACCGCACCTGGTCACATTCAGCCCCCCATTGCCCTCTTCAGCCTCCCGCAACTTCCGTCCCCTGCCCTGGCTCCACCACTCTCAGGTTCCCTTCCCCAAAACCATCTGCTTCCTTACCATGGGTAACAGGGGCAGAAAATGCTTTTGAAAAAAAAACTTTTGCAAAGTAAAAATAAAACAAGCCAAGCAACCCCCTCCCTTGCTTTGTGCTGGGTGCCCAGCTGTGGGCTTGTGTGTGTGTGGGGGGGCGGGTGTTGTTCTGAGCACACTCTGTTCAGGGAAGGAAGGGGTGGAGTTGGCCAAAGGAGCAGGTTGAATCTTTAGCAGAGAATTCCTTTCTCCATTCTGTTAGCTAAGCCTTGCTGTTAAATGTCAGCCGACGAATCCAGCATTTGAAGCAATCTGACTATAAATCCCCTGCCCTCTCGGTGGCTGTAGTTCTCACATCCTCTGCTCTTGTGATGTCACCACATGACACGGTGTCTTATTCCCATAGTGTCTTGTATCTTAGATAGGAACTAAGTTTATAAGGTAAAAACTGAAGAATAACTCCTTCCCTTCCCCCTTTTGACTTAGGAAAAATAAATCCTGTCCCATCCCCCAGTCCCAGCCCAGCCCCACCAGAGCTGCTGCGGCCAGGAGACAGCTGCTCTCTCACCTGGCCCTGCTGCTATGGTGAGAGAGAGCTGGGGGGAGTCCTCTCTCCCTGGGACAACCTGCTCCCCAAACCCCTCATTCCAAGCCCCAGCCCAGAGCCTGCACCCCCAGCTGGAGCCCTCACCCCCTGCACCCCAACCCTCAGCTCCAGCCCTGAGCCCCTCATTCCCTGCCCCATCCCAGAGCCCACACCTCCAGCCGGAGCCCTCACCCCCTGCACCCCAACCCTCTGCCCTAGCCCTGAGCTCCTCATTCCCAGCCCCATCTCAGAGGCCACACCCCCAGCCAGAGCCCTCACCCCCCTGCACCCCAACCCTCTGCCCTAGCCCTGAGCCCCTCGTTCCCAGGCCCATCCCAGAGCCCACACCCCAACCCTCTATCCCACTTCAGCCCCCTCCCACACTCCGAACCCTTCAGCCTCACCCCGGCCACACCCCATCCATGTGCAGAATCAATTTTGTTATGTGCAGCAATATACAAGTGATGTGTCAAATAACAAAATTCCCATATTGGTGCACACCACAAAATTCATTCCGCACACGGACATAAAAAATTTGAGGAAACACTGCTCCTGACTTTCAACCTATCTGTCACATCTTGAATTTCATACAGTGACTGATCAGAATAAAGTACTCTCAAGTGAGCTACAGACCAACAGTGGTTCATAGTAATTATTCAGCAAGTATTTTAGAAGATCTCGACCATTAGAGGAAATCATGACCTGCTAAGAGACAATTAATGGAGAGAAGCAGCAAGATTAATCCCATATATTGGATTGGTTCTGACTTATTTGCCTGATTTGAAAAGAGGCCAAAAGGACCTGAGTCTCCTCGCTGGCGATAGCCCCCTGCTCGGCCAATCGGCACTGAGACTCTGAGGCGCGGGAGGCTGAGAGGTCTCACCAGATGTCCCAAAGGACGGCCCAGGTCACCATCAGAGGGGATCACTCTCAGATCCAGCCCCACCTCTTTGTGAGGACCTCCCGCAATGAGAGCACCCTCCATCCCATCCACACTCCACACACACCCCTCCTTGGTAGAGGGAGGGAAGCCGGGGAAAGGGGAAAAAGAAGCAAGAGAAGAGGAGAAAGGTAGGGTTACCATACGTCCGGATTTTCCCGGACATGTCCGGCTTTTTGGGCTCCAAATCCCCGTCCGGGGGAAAATCCCAAAAAGCCGGACATGTCCGGGAAAATCGGGACATGCGGGCGGCGGTGCTGGGCCGGGGGCCGGTGGGGCCGGGGGCGCCGAGCGCCGGGGGCCGGCGGGGCCGAGCACCGGCGGTGCCGGGGACCGGGGGGCCGGCGGGGCTAAGCGCCGGGGGTGCCGGGGACCGGGGGCACCGAGCGCCGGCGGGGCCGGGGAACAGGGGGGCTGGGGGCGCCAAGCGCCGGGGGCCGAGCGCTGGCGGTGCCGGGGACCAGGGTCGCCGAGCTCTGGGGGCCGGCGGGGCCGGGTGCCGGGGACCAGGGGCCGGTGGGGCCGAGCGCTGGGGGTACCGGGGACCGGGGTCGCCGAGCACCGGGGGCCGGCGGGGCCGAGTGCCGGGGGTGCCGGGGACCGGGGGCACCGAGGACCAGGGGGGCCGGGGGCCGGCGGGACCGAGCGCCGGCGGTGCCAGGGACTGGGGGCGCGGAGCGCCGGGGGCCAGCGGGGCCGATCGCCGGCGGTGCTGGGGACCGGGGGCACCGAGCGCCGGGGGCTGGCGGGGCCGGGGACCAGGGGCGCCGAGCGCCGGGGGCCGGCGGGGCCGGGGACCAGGGGGGCCGGGGGCCGGCAGGGCCGAACGCCGGCGGAGCCGGGGGGGTGCTCGGCTGGGGGTCCGGGGTCCGGGCCGGGGGGGTGCTGAGCGGGCCGGCGGGGCTGGGGGGTGCTGAGCGGGCTAGGGGTGTTCGGCCGGGGGCCCGGGGGCCGGCAGGGCTGGGGGGTGCTGGGCGGGCCGGGGGGTGCTCGGACGGGGGTCCGGGCCGGGGGGTGCTGAGCGGGCCGGCGGGGCTGGAGGGTGCTGAGCGGCCAGGGGTGTTCGGCCGGGGGCCCGGGGGCCGGGGACCGGCAGTGCTGGGCGGGCCAGGGGTGCTCGGCCGGGGGCCGGGCCCAGGGCCGGCACCCCGGGGGCCGGGCCCGGGGCCGGCACCCCAGGGCCCGAGCCAACCCAGGCTGGAAACGCCGGGGGGGCAAGCCTGGGCTGTGCCTCCTCCCCCCACACCCCCCCTTACCTGCTTCAGGCTTCCCGCGAATCAAATGTTCGCGGG
>NW_027056571.1:0-5000 GCF_011386835.1 Chrysemys picta bellii
CCAAGGGGGCTCAGCTGAGCCCATCTGACCGGCGCTGCTGCGGGGCAGTTCCTTGGCAGGGTGGGACACGTGCTTCTAAAGGCAGCTGAGTCGAGACAAACAAAGGACATTGACCCTGGTGACGGCGATGTGGAGAAGGTCTGTTGCTACCATAGTGCTCCTGGGTGCCATGGCCATGCCCTGTCTCTGACCTGCGGCAAGTGTCTCTTTGTGCCTGGGTCTCGCTTTGTAAAAGAAATGTGATGTGTCACCTCAGCAAACAGGCAGGGCAGGGGCATTCGCTAGTATAATTAGTGACACTTGCTGTGGATGGGTCTGTCTCCCTGTGAGTGCATTGATCAGAGAGGACCTTAAGCATAAGGGCGGCTTGGGGGCCCTGCACATGCTTACAACTTATGGGCCAGCTCGGTTCCCTTCCTTGGCAATGGGACCAGAGTCAGGGGCAAACTGAGGCCTAATCTCCTGCTCCAGCAATGGGGCTGCTGTTTGCAGCTGGAACCTCCCGGCCAAATGCAAAATCCAGATCCAGGGTTTGCCTGCCCCTGTTTCTAACAGGACTGACCTGTCGCTGCTTATTAGGGGCTTGTTACGTTAATAATAGACATTGCTGCTGTATTTGTAAATGGACTTTAATATGCTGTAATTCGTCTCATTGGTTAATGCATTATGAGGCCCTGTGAATTCCTGTAGTGCCTCCTTGGGCCAGCCCCTCAGGTGATCTGTAATAAAATACCATCATTAAATACTTATGGGATCCAGTGAAATGGATTATTTGGCAAGAGTATGTCTTTAGCCAGCCTTTAAGTAGGAGCTGACCAGCTGTTGCAAGGCCAGGGCATGGTTAGCCCAAGCTGTGTTTATTGTCTCTGGTCTGCGTGTAAGGGATGAGCTGAAATGTTAGCCAGCCTGGGAGAAGGACAGATTCCCATTGATGCTGGTGGATGCACGTTGGACGCATGGTGCAAATGGTGCTGAGCTCTGGGGCAGGGGAAGCAGAGGGAACAAGTCCTCAGGAGCCCTGGCTGCATGACATCCTCCCCTTTCTCTACTGTCTGCGTCCCACCTCTGCCTGGGCTTGGCAGTTCCTTCCTTTGTCCGGTCACTGATCGAATGCAGGCGCTGAGCCCCCTCTGTCGGTCGTCCCTCGGCTCTTGTGACCCCTGAGTGCTGGGACATGGGGTACCAGTGATGCGAGGGAAGGAGAGAGGGCGTTGCCATGTGCTGACTAATAACCACACCACGATGTTCTGCAACACCAGGGGTGGGCAAACTTTTTGGCCCGAGGGCCACATCGGGGTTACAAAATGATATGGAGGGCTGGGTAGGGAAGGCTGTGCCTCCCCAAACAGCCTGGCCCCCGCCCCCTATCCACCCCCTCCCACTTCCTACCCCCTGACTGCCCCCCTCAGAACTCTCCACCCATCCAACCCCCCCTGCTTCCAGTCCCCTGACTGCCCCGCCCCCCTATCCACACTCCCGCCCCCCTGACAGGCCCCCTGGGACTCCACACCTATCCAACCCCCCCTGTTTCCCGTCCCCTGACTCCTATCCCCACCCCCACCCCGTGAGACTCTACACGGCGCCGCAGTCCGCTCTATGGGGGTGTGAGTTGTGCAGCACTCGCACGTCGCACTCTAGCCAGCCCGTGTAGACCCCGCTGGTGGGAACTAAAGGTACCTAATGCACATTGATGCCGTCCTGAAACAGGCCTGCTGGAGGGTGCAGGGTCTGCTCCCGGCTAGTAGCCTTGTGGACACTGGCCACCGTGGTGAAAGGACTGGAGTGGAGAGACAAAGCTGGTGAGCAGCAGAGGGGAGGGCACCCTGCACCCTCCTGTGGGGCACAACCTTGGGCCCAGGCTGGGGAGCTCTGCAAGCTTTGGGCCTCATACTCCTATGGGCAGTGGATTTGCCCTGCGCAGGGTTGTGCCTATATGGCACTGTCTAGTCCGTGGGGTTCTTCTTTACGTAATGTATTGGAGGAGCCGCATACGGAACATATACACCTCGAGTGCCATACCAGAGGCTTCACCTGTCGCGTCCTTACCCTGCCCAGTGAAGCCATTCCTTGCCACTCAGATGCTCTTTTCTGCATGCAGCTTCACTGGACCAGGCGCATTCTGCGGCTGCGCCCTTAGCCGTCCTGCCCCGAATCCCAGGTGAAAGGTGTTAGTCTGTACAGAGGAACGTCAGCGACCTAATCACAGCCTGGGATCTAATGCTCCTAATCCCTCCAGCAGCAGCGTGGCAGCTGGCATTTATGATGGGCAAGAGTGGAATTCCAGCCCCATGGCGCTGGACACCCACATGCGCTCTGGGACGTGCTGACTGCCATGCTGTGAATCCCAGAAGTGGGTCCCAGAGGTGGGACTGTTGGAGAGCAATTGCAGCCCCAGTCCATCTGTGTTTCTGATTGTTTCAGGAAGTCCTCAGATATGAGGGGGTGGTACTTCCTGGCCAGCCAGTCAAAAGTGTTAGTGTCACCATGAGATAAACCTCTCTCCCAGACCACACCCTCTGATCCACCTCTTCCACTCCAGATCCAAAAAACCCAGATATCAGGTCTTGTCAAATGGCACCTGGACACACAAGCCGGAACGTGGACTGGCCGGGTGGCAACCCTAATCCTCCATGAATTTATCTAGTTCTTTTTTGAACCCTGTTATAGTTTTGGCCTTCACAACATCCTCTGGCAAGGAGTTCCACAGGTTGACTGTGCGCTTGTGAAGAGACTGTGCACAGTGTGAAGATTGATCCCATTGATAGATTGTCAGCTCTTCATGGCAGGGATTGTCTTTTGTGTTGTGTTTGTGCAGCACCTGGCACAACGGGGCCTAGTCCATGACTGGGGCGCCTAAATCGTATGGTAATATAAATAACAAACACATATACAGCACCTGGCACAATGGACTGGGGCCGTTAGGTCCTACTGAAATCCAAATAAATAATAACAACAACAGATTTGAATTGCACTGGGCATAGGGCCAGAAACCTATGCCCTAGGGAATCAGTGGTGTCAAGAACCTAGCTCTGGGTCTGTTATTGTCCGTGTTCTTAGCTGCTCTTGTCAACACAAAGCTGAACCGGGGGTGTTTTGGTGGCACTCCCTCTGGAGCTGCCTGTATTGTTAACAGTTTGCAGGTGAAATACAGTCCAGAGCCGAACTTGCCGTGACCTACAGTCTGGTAGGTTTGTTTCCTGCCACGGCTCCGTGTTTGATGTGGCTCTCGGGAGGTCAGTGAGAACGTTTGCATTCCCATGAGTCACCCTGTGGCTCGAGCAATACAGAATAGGTGTGTTTTCCCCACAGAGAAGTAAGCAGAGGTGTGGATCATTTATCCTGTTACCTCTGCATGGGGCAGAGAGAATTAAAGCTCTCCAAGTGTTTCTGGCTTTTATCTACACATGACCAGGAGGAGGAACAGGAGCAGGCCGTGATGTCAGAGAATGCCAATGTGTAGGAGCATCTGCGGGCACCTGAGGATTTGTTTTTGCAAGACCTTTTAACTCATGATTGTTTACCTCCTCATCAAATGTCACTCAGATTTGGTCTGATTTCCCCCTGGCCAACTATGAATCTTCCAGCCTGCACTGCTTGGAATGCAGGAGCTGGAGGTCCGTTGTGTCAATACTGAGCCAGTGGGGCTAGGGGGCGCTCTGCTGCTGGACCACCTGCCGGAGGAGCCGTAAAACTGAGATCCCAATCAGGGCTCGTTGCTGAAGATCCCACACCACTTTTTGCCAGAATTGGGGGGTTACCCCCACTCTCCTGGCTAAATTTCTAGGTAGGAGATGAATCAAGGGTGGGCAAAGCAGAAGATGAGGTTGAGAACAAGGGAGGGAGGAAACAGGTGGGACCAGAGAACGAGGAACAAAGATGGAGGGAGAGAGACACGCAAGGAAGAGGAACAGATAGAATGACCCACAGGGCAGGGGAAAGGGTGATTTGTGATGAAGACAGAATGATAAAATGGAGCATGAAAACAGAGAGTGGGCAGAGCTGGGGGACGTCGCTTGTAGGTGTTTCTTCTTGAGAGAAGGCGGCTTGTGCTGCAGGTAGGGTTGCCAAGCCTCCAGGATTGGCTTGGTGTCTCCATGAATTCAAGATTAATCTTTAATTAAGGATTATGTCATGTTATGAAACCTTCAGGAATACGTCCAACCTAAATTGGCAACCCACTAGGAGGAAGTACCTTTCCCGCTGCCAAGGGTTAGACGCAGAGGCAGTAGGGCCAACACCCCATGTTCAAAAATCATGTCATGTCCCCCCAAATCATGAGGTTAATAAATCAATAAATGATTTGCTCTCTGGTTTTTGAGCCTTTGGAGTTCACATTTTCAAGTATTTACCCACAGCCATAAAATCTAGAGCGACTCACTTGAAAGAAAGGAAGAAGAAAGCTGAGATTCTCCTTCAAAATGCCCGGCTGAGTTTTCGAAAGGAAAGGCTGAACTTGCTCCACTGTGAGCCAACAGGCACCACTTGGAACTCCAGCCATTGATCAGACTACAGCAGGCCCCCCGGCTTTGCCCCCTGCCCCCGAAAGTCAGCGTTAGGGCTGCTGACTTTCTAATCACACAAAACCGAACATCCCTGCCCTAACCCTTCTCCAAGGCCCCTTCCATTGTCACCCCATCACCGAGGCCCCGCCCCGTCTCCGAGGCCCCACTCCCGCTCACTCCATTCCCCCCACCCTCTGTCGCTCGCTCTCCCCCACCCTCACTCCACTCCCTCATTTTCACCGGGCTGGGGCAGGTGGTTGGGGAGTGGGAGGGGGTGAGGGCTTTGGCTGGGGGTGTGGGCTCTGGGGTGGGGCCAGGGATGAGAGGTTCGGAGTGTGGGAGGGGTCTGGGCTGAAGCAGAGGGTTGGGGTGTGGGAGGGGACATGGGCTTTGGGGTGGGGGTGCAGGTTCTGGACTGGGGCCAGAAATGAGGGGTTCCGGGTGTGGGAGGTGGATCCAGGCTGGGGCAGGGGGTTGGGGTGCGGGAGGAGGTTAGGG
>NW_027056572.1:0-5000 GCF_011386835.1 Chrysemys picta bellii
CTCTCATCCCATCCTGCAGCTGGGGCAAGAGGGAACCTCATCATCCCTGGAGAATCAGAGTTAGCCTCTAGGTTTTGCCTAAAAGTCACAATTTCCTATATTATTGGCAGGGCTCATTTCAGAGCCTTACAAGGTGCATTGTCGCAAAGACCACATATCAATGGCTCAAAGGAGATGAGTCCTATCTAGGCACAATACAGGGGTAACATAAGAATGGCCATACTGGGTCAGACCAATTGTCCATCTAGTCCAGTATCCTGTCTTCTGCTGGTTCCAGATGCTTCAGAAGAAATGAACAGAACAGGGCAATTTATCGAGTGATCCATCCCCTGTCACCCAGTCCCAGTTTCAATCAGAAGGCGTAGGGACACCCTGTGCACGGTGTTGCACCCCTGACCACCTTGGCTAATAGCCATTGATGGACCTGTCCTCCAGGAACTTCTCTAATTCTTTTTTGAACCTGGTTATACTTTTGGCCTTCACGACATCCCCTGGCAATGAGTTACGAGTTGTGTTGTGTGAAGAAATATTTCCTTAGGTTTGTATTAACCCAGGTTTGTGTGTGTGTGTGTGTCTGTGTGTGTGTGTGTGTGTGTGTGAAAGGATAAATAAAACTTCCCTATTTACTTTCTCCACACCATTCATGAATTTATAGGTGTGGGCATCCCATGGATTTATACAGAGGCAATATGATATTTTCTGTCTTATTATCTATCCCTTTCCTAATGCTTCCTAACATTCTGGTAGCCTTTTTGACTGCCATTGCACACTGAGTGGATGTTTTCAGAGAATTGTCCATGATGACTCCACCCTTGACTGGTAACAGCTGATTTAGACCCCCTCCGTTTGTATGTATAGTTGGGATTATGTTTTCCAAGATACAGGAATCAGACTAGAAGATCTGATGGTTCCTTCTGGCCTTAAACTCTCTGAACGTATGACTGTTCCCAGCACTGGGAATTCTAGTTTCCGTCCATCTCAGCAGCAGCGCCCCATACCTTCTCCACCTTAGTCCCACCGCTGTTCACCATGGCAGACAGCAATCCCTCTGCAGTTGGCTGGCAGTTATTGTTGCAGTGATTCGTCAGGCCATCCATAACAGTCAGAATGAAATCTGTCCTCTCTCTTGAGTTGAAATAGACTCCAAAGAGCTGAAGCATACAGGGAAAAGTGTAATTTACAAAAGGCCTCGTCCTGATTCCACGGGGGGCTGATAACTACTGGAGCCCAGAGAAAGCCCTGTCTGGGGGTTGCAGGTCCTCTCCAGCTTCTCAGGGGCTCTGTTTTACTCCTTTCTATTACAGGGCCCCAGTGGCTGATGAGGCTTCTGCTGTGAAACCATATCACTCACAGTGAGGCAAGAGGACTAGTTAAACCATTACAGTGGCCAACCTAGGAGTGCTGCCGTGCACGTCAGGATGTGCATTTAGTGGTGTCAGACACCTACTTCTCAGGCATCCGAGGTGCAAGGGTCACCATTAAAAGATCAGCAGTTGCGGGATCCATGTAGTAATATTAGTAATGACTGTTACAGTACTCGGTCTTTGACTGTGACTCTATGTGATACCCTCCTACAACACATCCCAGCAGAAATACAGCACCCAAGTCCTGATTACGACACCATCACCATACTTCCTGGCTTGCAGCCTGACCCAAAGACCATTGAAATCAATGGAAAGACTTCCATTGGCTTCAATAGGTTTTGGATCAAGCCTATATAGTATAGACCTCATTGTGACAGCTTCTAACAACCCAAAGTACTAGAGCAGCAGGCGTTCAACCTTCCCCATATGGACACTCCCTTTCCTATACTAGGACCCTCCCAGAGTCCCCTTCCAAACTAGCCAAGAGCCTGTCCCATTTGGCAATAAGGAAAGGGCAGGGTGGCTGTGCCCCCCAGGTTGGGAACCCATCTGCTAGAGCAGTGGTTCTCAATCAGGGATACGCATACCCCTGAGGGTACACACAGGGGCGGCAGGTTTGTATATTTTTTGGCATTGCTCAGAATGGGTCCAAGTCCCGCCTCCCCCTACACCTGCCTAAGGCTCTGGGAGGGAGTCTGGGTGCGGGAGGGGGTTTGGGGTGCAGGCTCTGGGAGGAAGTTTGAGCGCAGGCTCTGGGAGGGAGTCTGGGTGTGGGAGGGGGTTTGGGGTGCAGGCTCTGGGAGGAAGTTTGAGTGCAGGCTCTGGGAGGGAGTCTGGGTGCGGGAGGGGATTTGGGGTGCAGGCTCTGGGAGGAAGTTTGAGTGCGGGAGGGGTGCAGGCTCTGAGATGGAGTTTGGGTGCTGGGTGCAGGCTCTGGGTTGAGGCAGGGGGCTGGCGTGCAGGAGTGGCTGCGGGCTCTGGGAGGGAGTTTGGGTGCTGGGTGCAGGCTCTGGGTTGAGGCAGGGGACTGGGGTGCAGGAGGGGCTGCGGGCTCTGGGAGGGAGTCTGGGTGTGGGAGGGGGTTTGGGGTGCAGGCTCTGGGAGGAAGTTTGGGTGCGGGCTCTGGGAGGGAGTCTGGGTGCGGGAGGGGGTTTGGGGTGCAGGCTCTGGGAGGAAGTTTGGGTGCAGGAGGGGTGCAGGTTCTGGGAGGGAGTCTGGGTGCGGGAGGGGGCTTGGGGTGCAGGCTCTGGGAGGAAGTTTGGGTGCAGGAGGGGTGCAGGCTCTGAGATGGAGTTTGGGTGCTGGGTGCAGGCTCTGGGTTGAGGCAGGGGGCTGGGGTGCAGGAGGGGCTGCGGGCTCTGGGAGGGAGTCTGGGTGTGGGAGGGGGTTTGGGGTGCAGGCTCTGGGAGGAAGTTTGAGTGCGGGCTCTGGGAGGGAGTCTGGGTGTGGGAGGGGGTTTGGGGTGCAGGCTCTGGGAGGAAGTTTGAGTGCGGGCTCTGGAGGGAGTCTGGGTGTGGGAGAGGGTTTGGGGTGCAGGCTCTGGGAGGGAGTCTGGGTGTGGGAGGGGGTTTGGGGTGCAGGCTCTGGGAGGAAGTTTGAGTGCGGGCTCTGGAGGGAGTCTGGGTGCGGGAGGGGGTTTGGGGTGCAGGCTCTGGGAGGAAGTTTGAGTGTGGGCTCTGCGAGGGAGTCTGGGTGCGGGAGGGGGTTTGGGGTGCAGGCTCTGGGAGGAAGTTTGGGTGCAGGAGGGGTGCAGGCTCTGCGAGGGAGTCTGGGTGCGGGAGGGAGTTTGGGGTGCAGGCTCTGAGTTGGAGTTTGGGTGCTGGGTGCAGGCTCTGGGCTGGGATAGAGGGTTTGGGTGTGGGAGGGGGCGTGCGGCTGGTCCAAGGATGAGGAGTTTGGGGTGCAGCAGGCAGGCTGACCCTGGGCTGGGGCCAGAGAGGAGGACTACCCCCAGCCCTCTCCCTGCTGGCGGCAGCGAGCTCTGGGGGAGAGGAAGGGGGGGCCTCCTCACCGACCCCCAACATGACACTCATCCAAGCCCCCCCAGGCTGCTGCTCAGGAGGTCCGGCCAGGATAAGCCTCCCCCTCCCCTCCCCCGAGTCGACTCGGAGTCTCCTGCCGGGGGGCGGGGGGGAGGGCTGCCATGCGCTCCTCCCCTCCTCCCTCCGCAGGCGTAGCAGCCACCTCAGCCTGCCCCCAGCGCCGCTTCCTTGTAGCCGGCTGCGGCAGCGGCTGGCGAGGGAGCACAGTGCGGAGCTGCAGGGGGCAGCCCCCCGCTGCCCAGGGAAGGCAGGGGCGCTTGGGGGAGGCGCGCGGGGGTAGCAGCCGGGGCCGGGAGAGGTGCGTGGGGGCGGCAGGCGGGGCTGGGAGAGAGACCCGGCCCCGAACATTGGTGGAGTTGGGTCCCCTGGGCCCTGAATTTTCTCAAGCCCGGGCACCATGGGCCCATATAACTTGCCGTCCCTGGGGGTACAGGGGGTACATCAACTCATCTAGATATTTGCTTAGTTTTACAACAGGCTACATAAAAAGCACTAGCAAAGTCAGTCCAAACTAACATTTCATACAGACAAAGATTTGTTTATACTATCTACTATATCAGTGTTTCTTAATCTGAGGGTGGCAACCCCCAGGGGGGTCATGGGATGGGTTTAGGGGGGTCACAAGTTTAGGGTCGCCATTGGGGGTGGCAAGCAGGGCCCCCGCAAATCTAAGATACATGCAGAAGCTGAAGTCCAAGCCAAGCCCACTGCCTAGGTTTGCCAACTTTGTAATATTTAAAAACCGGACACTCATGCAGGAGTGCTGGACCTCTTCTGCCCCGCCTCTTCCCCCCGAGGCCCTGCCCCCCATTTGGTCCTCTTCTCCCCTTCCACTGTTGCTCACTGCTCTTCCCCTCTTCCCCGCCCAGGTCAGGAGCAATTTGCCTGCTGGGAGCTGCAGCCGCATGATGTGGGTAGGTGGCGGCCCCGGTTGAGTAGGGGCTGGTGCGGGTGATGACCTGGCACCTCCCCACCTCCCTCACCCGCAGTAACTGGACTTTGGGTGTCCGTCAGTAGATCTGACCGGACACTATCAGATCCCCTTTTCAACCGGAATTTCTGGTCGAAAACCGGGCACCCGGCCACCTTACCACCGCCCGGGGCTCAAGCTGAAGCCCGAACCCCGCCCCCTGGGACTGAAATCAGATACAATAGTCTGGAAAGGTTGAGAACCACTTGCTGCAGAGTAGATCACTCTATGAGCATTTGTTGTCTTCACTGTTGTAGCCGTGTCAGTCCCAGGAGATTAGAGACACAAGGTGGGTGAGGTTCTATCTTTTATTGAACCAACTTCTGGTAGTGAGAGAGACCAGCTTTTGAGCTACACAGAGCTCTTCTGTCTCTGTCTGAAGAAGAGCTCTGTATGGCTCAAAAGTTTGTCTCTTTCACCCACAGAAGTTGATCCAATAAAAAAATTGGACCTCACCCATCTTGTTTCTTTCTGAGCATGTCATTTCTAGCCATGAGTAAGGGCAGGAGCTGTAATTCTTGGGTAAGCCATACACAATAGAGATGGGCGATCGAGGGACAGGAAGTAGTTTGGAGCTGTGCGATACCGTATTGTACTGACACCAATGTAGAATGGTCATTAGTG
>NW_027056573.1:0-5000 GCF_011386835.1 Chrysemys picta bellii
TTATTCCTACCTTTTGTTTCCCATCTTTAAAACCAGTTACTGGTCCATGAGAAGACCTTCCCTCTTATCCCCTGACAACTTACTTTGCTTAAGAACTTTTGGGGAGGGATCTCCTTAAAGGCTTTCTGAAAGTTCAGGTACACGATATCCACTGGATCGCCCTTGTCCACATCCTTCTTCACCGCTGTGACATTATGCCCTATATTCTTCATAGAAATATTGTTCTATGAATATGGCATAACTAAGGTATGTTTTATGCAAGATGGGTCATGTGAGATATCATTGGAAAGGTTCTGATTTACTGAATGTGATTATCCTATTTGTATGGATGTATCATTTCTGTATCTGAAGTTAGGAATACGGGCTCTGTATCAATTACAAAAGTGCTTGCACCAGGGAAATGCCCACCAAACAGTAGGCAATCAGCCTGGATGGCCCAGTAGGAGTTTGAAGATACTAAACTTCCTCCTTCCTGAGAAGTTTCCTGGGATGCTGCTTTGACACTGCAGGGTCATGTGATCATGTCACCTGGTACTGGACATCATTTTGGACTGGTGGTATTTTTCCACTAGGAGGGAGTTGGGGGTGGAGGTCAAACTGGGAGACAAAGGATTCCTGTCATATCCCAATCCTATTGAATGCTTGGAAGTGAGTTAATCTAGGTTCTTCTCCACCACCTCCCTGCCCAAAAAGGAAGACTGCTGAAAACACCTGGAGAAACAAAGGAACTAAACTGAGGGGGGGGAGGGTGGGGGCTGAGCCCAGTGGGGAAAGATCTAGCCTGTGAAAGGAATACCTGGATATTTAAGCTGCAATCAGTGCAGTTTACCTTCAAGAAACTTTGCAACCTGCACAAAACAACATTTAGGGTGAGAATGTGCTACTATTAACCAAGTATCAGAAGAAGTGAGATTCTTACCTACGAAAGCTTATGCTCCCAATACTTCTGTTAGTCTTAAAGGTGCCACAGGACCCTCTGTTGCTTTCTACTATTAACCAGTTAATTTAGCGTATTAAGCTTACGTTGCGTGTTTTGTTTGATTTGCTCAGGAATCTGCTTTGATCTGTTTGCTATCCCTTATAATCTCTTGAAATTTACCTTTTGTAGTTAATAAACTTGGTTTTGGTTTATTCTAAAAACCAGTTTTGCAATTCATAACTGGCGGGGGAGGGGGGAGAGAACCAGACCCAGCAACAGCACTTCTATTCTCTCCTGCAATGCTTCTAAACTCTGCAGGCTCCTGGTACCAGCAATCCCTGTTTCTCCAACCCCTGGATTATTCCAGTGACCCCTGTTATGGGTTGTGCTGTGTGCCGTATATTGGCTGCATCATAGAAAAGCACAATGCCTACCCATGATGCCTCCTAGTGCAAAACTCTCCCACAAGGAAAAACTTCCCTCTGGCCCCACATGGCAATCACCTCTGGCTCATTGTTATCCCCGTTTTATTGAGGAGTTCTCTTATAACCCTGCTGCTTTCTCTGTGTGTGACAGGCTTCTCCGAGGAAGACGAGGCACAGGGACAAAAGGAAGAAACTGAAAGGTAAGCAGCCCCTGACCCCACAGCTGTGGTGGCAAACTCGGGCCCCACGCAAAGCAGAGAAATAGGGTCTATTCCCCCACCTGCCTCCCCTCTTCCTGCGAAGGCACAGTCATGCCCACAGTCGTGCAGAGGCACTGGCTGGGGCCCCTGAAATCTGGGGCTCTGGGGCACTAGGAAGCAGAGGGTGCCCAAGCAGCTCAATGTCTCCTTTATGTCTCACCTCTGGCAGGTTTTGGACACTGTGAGGAGGATTTGGAGGAGGCTTGTGCACGCCTAGAGGCATGGTAAGCAATGCCCGGCTCCATAAATCTGCAGTGGGTCAGTCCCCTCCTCTCGTGTCATGCAATTCATCCCCCCCCCAGGGGCAGTAGCCCTAGTAATCCGTCCCCTGCCCCGACCTATAGACCAGGCAAGCAACTATTCTCCTTAGAATCATGCAATTCTTTCCCACCCAGCAGAAGCTGCCATCTCTAATCCACCCCCATGCATCGTACAGTGGGTCATTCCCTTACTCTAGCATCATGCGGCTCATTTAACCTGCGGGGGAAGGGGGGGCGGCGGTAGATTGTGTCGACTGGAGTGGACCATCCTCCCCTCCCAAGAGGGGGAAAACATGTTTGATGGGAGCAGCCCCGTGCACACCAGAAAGGTGAGGTGGAGAGGTCAGGAGGAAGGCTGGCCTTTCTGGTACGGTGATTAGGGTGAAAGGGATCCGGCAGCACTTGTGTAATGGCCCCTCTTGCACCTCAAGTCCCCCAGCATGGGTTCCCAGTAGGATTTGAACCCTGGACCTTCAGCTCTGCAGCAGAAAGCACCCCTTAGAGCTAAAGAGGCAGCTGCATTAGTTGGTAGCTGTAGTAGGCTGTTATCCTATATGTTGATAGCTTCTGTGGAAGGGACATGACACACACGCTGCCAGCAGGATACACTCTCCACTTCTCCACACTAGACAGGGGTCACCTAACAATCCAGCTAACCCAAAACCAGAACATCCAAGGCCTGGGTATTGCAGAGGAGGAGGCTGCCTCAGTGGAGAATGGGACAGGGAGCCTTTCAGTGCCGCCCCTCTGGGTAAAAGAGGGCCTGAGGGAAGGGCCGGCACTCAGCTACCTGCTCTCTCTGTTCCACAGCTGCCGCATGCCCCTGGAGAAGCTCCCCTTCGCTCACACCCTCAGGATCGTTGAGAGGAGGATAGAGTACGTGGCCAGGCACCTGGATGAAGTTCTGATACCGTAAGGCAACTGCACGGGGGACACCAGACTGGGGGCTGGGTGGGAGCGGATAGTGAATGGAGAGAGGAGGGAGCAGAGAAAACCAGACACTCCAGGATCCTAAAATAACAGGGAAAAAGCCACTAAGAGGCTTTAGCTTCCAAGGTGAGATACCAGTGACAGTGAGGTGAGGGATTATCAGAAATTAAATGCAGAGACCACAAGCTGGGTTGTGAGTAGGATCAAATCCTTCTTTCCGGCAATATCTCCCAGCAGGCGACTGTCTAGAACCTGCCCCTGCTCCCTGCTGTGTTTGAAAG
The DNA here is from genome assembly GCF_011386835.1 of Chrysemys picta bellii. NCBI lineage: Eukaryota > Metazoa > Chordata > Testudines > Emydidae > Chrysemys > Chrysemys picta. Next base: position 3,076 of record NW_027056573.1, read on the forward strand.
AAACAGCAATCAGATGACCCCCTGGGACGGGGTGTCCACCCCACACAGGCCTGGAAGGGGCTAAGGTGGCCAGGCAGACCCATTAACTCTACATGGTGTCCCTGGAGGAAGAGCCAAGGAGCAGGGAATTGATGGCAAGCAGGCTCAGCTGGGCAGGAATAGGCGGGGCCCATAAAGCCAGGAAGCTGGCAACAGACAGGGGCTGCTGCTGGGAAAGGGCACCCCTCCCTGGGCAGAGGGGGACGTGTTTGGAGCTGGTGCACCCAGAGCAAGGAGGGGAACCAGGAGTGGAAGGAAGCAGTCCAGGGAAGTAGCAGGGAAAGCTGGGAGAGGAAAGCCCAGAACTGCTGGGTTGAGGGTCCCTGGCCTGGAATCCGGTGTAAAGTTCTTTTTTGACCCCTGTTTATGGTCTTGGCCTTCACAACATGCTCTGGCAAGGGTTACACTCACATGGTCACATCTTCTTCACCCAAACCAATTTTTGTTAGCTAATCTTTCTATTAAAATAGCACTAGGTCCCCAATCATGCTCAAGGCCCCATTGTGCTAGGTGCTGCACATGTGCGTGTGACAAAGGGGTTATCGTTATAGATCAATTGAGTGCCAGCTCCCCCTCTCAGTCCTTCGTCAGCCAGTTGATGTCCTTGTGTCAGAGTGTGGTGTGCCATGCATGCCTAGGCACTGCCCCATTGCAGTACAGTTGGAAGGCTTAGCTCAGCAGGGCCATGTCCCATCTGTCCCTGTCTGCTCTCTCCCACAGGCCAAGTGTGACGACATCTGCGGCGAGCCAGTTCTCCTATTCCTCTATGGAATCCATCCCCTCTTCCCTCTGGAGTCACAGCTCCTTTTCCCTGGGAGAAGCCTCCGTGACTCAATCAGAGCCCCTCTGCCGCACAAGGGAGATCACGCCTGTCGCGGGCTGGGAAGGATCCACTCATCCCATCCAAGCCCAGCCTCTCCCCAGGCCTCCTGCCCACAGCAGACAAGACCGGCGAGAGCAGACCACAGGTTTGGACCAGACGTCAGCCCATGGCTCAGACTTCAACATCCGACAGAAGCATCTGCAGAGCCAACTGGGGGCACCTACCCTATCCACTGAGTCGCTGGCCAAGGTGATCCCTAACGCCCCTGCTCTACGCCCACCGGACAGAGACCCAAGGGTGAAGTTCAACATGAGCAGGGGCCTTTTCCTAAGCGATAAAGTCCGGGAGGAGCTGGACTGTCACGTGCACTCAAAGAGACTCCAGCACGAGCAGGGCTTACCCCTCACTCCCCAGAAACCCCATACAGCTCTTCTGCCTCCAGCTCCACAAACCCCCATCCTGGGGGAGCCATTGCTGGGGGAGCGGGACACCAAGCGGCAATGGGAATTCAACACAGATCGACCCAAATGTGGATTTACAGCAAAGGTCCCAACACCCCTGAGATCCGATGCCGGCCCTCAGCATGCCCAGGAGATCCAGGAACCATGTGTGTGCCTCTCGGGATCCCTGCCCCAAAAGGCCCACAGGATCATGGCATCCCCTGATGCCATAATGGCAAGGCTTGTGCCCACGGCGGTGGTCAAGCTGCAGGAGCACGTGGCTCAGAAATGCCTGGAGATCCAAATGAAGGCGTTTCCTAAGATGGTGGGAGAGTCGCACAGAGATTCTCCCCTCCTGAGAGAGACTGCCCTGCCTGGGCCACTCCGCCCCCCTAGGGAGCCAGGCAAGCCCAGGACAGCGGCATTGCCAACGATGGGACAACAGCCTGCCCACCCCATCGAACTCCACATAAGGCGTAAGCATCTCGTCATGCAGTGGGGGCTGCTCACCCTGGACCCAGAGCCCCCGGCAAAGGTGCCTCACACCGTCCCAGCCAGGGGAGCTGGTGTGGAGTTCAGTGAGATGGAGACCGATTTCCTGCTTGATGAGGTCAGGGAGAAGT
>NW_027056574.1:0-5000 GCF_011386835.1 Chrysemys picta bellii
CATGAGGCCATGGTCCTGTGCGAGGAGGTCGGGATGGAGAGGAAGTGATACTGGAGGCTGAACTGACAGAGCAAGGAGTTCCGAGAACAAGCACTGTCTTGGCAACACAGAAGTGATCAGGATGAGCCTGGCTCGATCTGCCTCGTGTTTGGTGATGACCTGAGGAATGATTGGGATAGGAGGAAAGGCACACAGCAGGGTCGAATGCCAGCTGCAGAGGAAGACAGCAGAGAGGGAGCTCGGGCTGAGTCCCCCGAGAGCAGAATAGACGATACTTCCTGCTTTCCCTCATCGCAAATGGGTCGATCGTGGGGATGCCAAACGTTGCGAAGATGATCCAAAGGGCACTTGCCTTCAGTGACAACTCGTGACTCAGGGAGACGGTCCTGCTGAGATGGTCGGCAAGACGATTCTGCATGCCTGGTAAGTGGGCAGCTACCAGGGTGATGTCCTCTTCAATACAGAACTGCCACAGGTGGATCACCTCTAGGCAGAGTAATCTGGAGTGGCCTCCCCCTTGTTTGTTCACATAGTACATCACGGTGGTATTGTTGGTGAGTACGTGAACTGCTGAATGCCTGATACAGTCCCAGAAGGCACGACATGCATTGTGCATGGCCCGAAGTTCCAGCACATTAATATGGAGTGAGACTTCCTGTTCTGTCCACAGGCCCTGCACTTCAGTGAGTCCAGACACACCCCCCAAACCAGAAGGCAGGTGTCGATGAACACTGTCTTGGTTGGAGAGAGCTGAATGAACAAGTCTCCTTGACACGCATTGCGCAGAGATGTCCACCAGCACCAGGAGTCCAGGACTAATGGTGGGAGGTGCACCAATCTGTCCAGGGAGTACAGGGCAGGGCCATAACCATCCCAAGCTACATGTGAAGGGGGCAAAGGTGCAGACTGGTGACCTGGACCCCCCGTGTACAAGCGGACAGGCTCAGGCACACTCAGACAGTTTTGGAGGGCTGAAATTGCAGACTGAGGAAAAGCTGTCGAATTGCCTTGAAGCAGTCAGTCGGTAGGGATGCTCTCAACCTCATGGAATCTTACAGTGCTGCAATGAACTCGATTTTTTGAGCGGGAACCAAGGTTGACTTTTTGGTGTTTAAAATGATTCCAAGATGGTTGAGCAAATGCAATATAGTGTTGACTTGTGCAAGAACCTCCTCTCTGGAGCCACCCTTCAGCAACCAGATATTGAGGTACGGGAAGATGTGGATTCCTTTCCTCCTGAGATATGACCACTGCCATGCATTTGGTGAAAACTCTGGGGGCAGAAGAAAGGTCAAAAGGGAGAACTGTGCATTGAAAATGGCATTCTCCTACCAGGAAACAAAGAAACTTCCCGGGACTCAGTAGAATCGCCACACGGAAATAAGCGTCCTGAAGGTCCAGAGCAGCAAACCAGTCGTTCTGAGACAGTGCAGGGAGGACAGCCAATAGAGTGACCATATGGAACCTCATGTACTTGATGAATTTGTTGAGGCCGTGAAGGTTGAGGATGGGTCTCATCCTGCCCTAGGATTTTGGTATCAGGAACTACCGGGAGTAAAAGCTGTGCCCCAGTATTCTGGCAAGACTTCCTCCACCACTGCCAACGTCAAGAGAGAGCTGACCTGCTCAATGAGCAGTGTCTCGTGAGAGGGTCCCTGAAGAGGGATGGTGAGATTGGATGCGGAGGAGACGTGGAGAGAAACTGGATGGAGTAGCCTGATCTAAGAGTGTCTAGGACCCACCTGTTGCAGATGATCGAGACCCAGGCATTGTAAAAATGAACCTGCCTGTCCCCAAAGGAATGGAAGTACAACAAGGGCAGAAGAACAGCAACTGGAATGGTGCTCTGGACCAAGGAGTCAAAATGGGATCTTAGCAGGCACCAGAGGAGGGCGAGGGGATCGGCCGAGCCCCAAACTTGAGTGTTTCCTTTTCCTGGGATAGTCTTGCTGTCTCGGACGAAAGGGCTGCACAAAGGGATGCTGTGGCCTATACTGTTGTTGTTGCCATGCCCCATAATGGAATCTCTGCTTGGGCAGCGTGTACACCCAGAAGGATCTTAAGGTAATCCAGAAATCCTTAAAGGAATGCAGGGTGTCATCTCTCTTATCTGAAAACAAGGTCTAGTTAGCAAGGACATACAAAGTGATCCCTGAGTTTTCATAGAATATCACAGGGTTAGAAGGGACCTCAGGAGGTCATCTAGTCCAACCCCCTGCTCAAAGCAGGGCCAATCCCCAGACAGACTTTTGCCCCAGATCCTTAAATGGCCCCCTCAAGGATTGAACTAACAACTCTGGGTTTAGTAGGCCAATGCTCAAACCACTGAGCTACCTCGCCCCCCAGGAGGCCTGCATCATAGTAACCGCAGAGGCCATCATCCTGGCCAAAGTGTCTGTAATGTCCAGGGCAGACTGCAGTGACGTCTTGGCCACAAAGCAGCCCTTGGCAACTGTGGCACTCTGTGCCTCAAAGCAGCACCCTGGAACCCCCATAGCCACCCTGTCATTTGCTATATTTCATACAAAGTGTGACGCTGTATGGAATAGGGGAGAACATTAATAATACTGTTGACACCAATGTTATAAAACTGCAATGAGTCTAACCAGATATGCCGTGTGAGGTATCTGCGGAAATGTTATAATTTGCCAAGTATGATATAGATTCATAGATTCTAGGACTGGAAGGGACCTCGAGAGGTCATCGAGTCCAGTCCCCTGCCCTCATGGCAAGACCAAATACTGTCTAGACCATCCCTGATAGATATCTAACCTACTCTTAAATATCTCCAGAGATGGAGATTCCACAACCTCCCTAGGCAATTTATTCCAGTGTTTAACCACCCTGACAGTCAGGAACTTTTTCCTAATGTCCAACCTAAACCTCCCTTGCTGCAGTTTAAGCCCATTGCTTCTTGTTCTATCCTTAGAGACTAAGGTGAACAAGTTTTCTCCCTCCTCCTTATAACATGCTGGCTATTCCCTATCACCTTTCCACCTTCCAAGTGTTTGGAGATGATTTCCTTAACCACTTGCTCCATTATCTTCCCTGGCACAGAAGTTAAACTAACTGGTCTGTAGTTTCATGGGTTGTTTTTATTTCCCTTTTTATAGATGGGCACTATATTTGCCCTTTTCCAGTCTTCTAGAATCTCTCCCGTCTCCCAAGATTTTCCAAAGATAATAGCTAGAGGCTCAGATACCTCCTCTATTAGCTCCTTGAGTATTCTAGGATGCATTTCATCAGGCCCTGGTGACTTGCAGGCATCCAACTTTTCTAAGTGATTTTTAACTTGTTCTTTTTTTATTCTTGTTTATATGTTCGTATCACCTTTGTATTATGAGTTTAAGGGTAGGTCTATACTTACTTCCTGGTCCGGCGGTAAGCAATCGATCTTCTGGGATCGATCCTGGAAGTGCTCGCCGTCGACGCCGGTACTCCAGCTCGGCGAGAGGAGTACGCGGCATCGACGGGGGAGCCTGCCTGCCACGTTTGGACCCGCGGTATGTTCGAACTAAGGTACTTCAACTTCAGCTACATTATTCACGTAGCTGAAGTTGCGTATCTTAGTTTAAAGTGGGGGGTTAGTGTGGACCAGGCCATAGATAGGTGGGGTATATCTGTATTTCCAAACTATTGCTGTGTTTCTGGGTAACCCCCAGACAGATTGGCATCAGCATTGCCTAGCCTGTTCGATGGCCCATCAGGGGTCATCAGCTGTACAAAGAATCCATTGAAAGGAACCAGGGAAGATACCTTATGAGTCAGCAAGGCATGTGGTATGCCTGCGGACAGAGAATTCTAAGGCTTTTCCATGCCATGTGCAGGGCAGCTTGTGTTTGGGATAAAGGAAGTACAAGCCACATGGCAAAGGATATAAAAGGCAGCTGCATCTTCTTCATTTTGTCTTCATTTCTGCTTCTTACCTCTGGAGTGACTCTTCTACAAACTGAAGCTCCGAACAAAGGATTGCATGACCCATCCAAGCTGTGGATGTGTTCCAGAGGGACTTTCAAGCCAGCAAACTCACCAATACTGCTAAGAACCTGATATATGGACTTTGAAGTCTTTGTATGTATGTGACTGTTTTACCATTTAACAATTCTCTTCTTGTTCTGGCTTTTGTCTTTATAATAAACCTTTATTTTTAGATGCTAACAGACTATCTGGCAGCGTGGTATTTTGACTTGGTAAAATGGCTGACCCTTTGGGGTCAGGAGAACATTTTGTATAGTGAGCAGAATTTTTAAATAACTTCTCACTATACCTGACCTAGGTGCTGATTGAGAGCCAGAGAACTGGTGATGTCTAGTTTACCTAGATTTCTGGCTTGGGGCTTGCGCCGGTTCTGGTGTGCATTGTGAAGAGGAACCCCCAGGTATTGACCATGGCCCTGGTTGCAGCCAATACCACCCGGTAGAGGGGCTACATAAGAGGGGGAAATCTCTTCAGTGACAGAGGGGAAACGAGCCACGTTATGAGCTTAAAATGCTTCCAGACAGAAATTGAACCAACCAAACAGAAGAGAATCACTAGCCACAAGGTTACACGACATTCGTTTAGAAGAGGGAGCAAAGGGCAGCGGAAGAGCGAACTGGAGGGAACTAACAGACGTTCTTAAATTGTATTTGGCTGCTGCTGCTGCTGTGCCACCGATGTGCCAGGCCGGTGGGAGGCGCTTTCTTAATCCGAGTCAGAACTGCTGCTCGACCCACTTCCATGCTGAAAGGGACAAGGATTGACGTGTATTAGATACCGTGAGAATAGCCCTCTCCCACGGCTGTCTGCATTCACAGCAGTTACCGTCCCGCAGCCTGTGTCACAAGACGGGAGCTGGCCCTGGTGCCTGGCCAGTTACACTCCGGCTGCTCCCGTGTCAGCTGTACGTGGTGCCCTTCACTTCCTGACCCAGACATTGGCGTCATTTTCCGGTGGCTCCTGGGAGGGACGGCCGGGGCTAGTAACTGGTTTCTCTGCTCGCCCGTAGCACAGAGCTAGGG
>NW_027056575.1:0-5000 GCF_011386835.1 Chrysemys picta bellii
AGGGGTGCGGTGTGTGCGGTGTGTGCAGCCGTTGGCCGTGGCTTTTTCTTCCCTTTTCCTGCAGTTTCTTTGGTGCTTGTGTCGTCTTGTCCATTTTGTCCTTTGAGTTGCTAGAAAGAGAGAGGTGAAGCGGGTTAGCTGTGGCTCAGTAGAGAGCACGTGTACAAGGTAGATTCAGATGACATTGGCAAGGTACTCGGCCCTGCCGGAAATTACCCTAATGCCTACTTTTCGGCACCGATCTCTTTCAGAGCGCAGGAGAGCTTGCGGCAGAAGGTGGGTCCAGGTGGATGCAGAGGACGCGGGCTTTGACTTGGCTGAGTGCGTGAGTGAGGAGGGCCCGGGACAGCTAGTTGGGCAAACCCTGAACCCTCTCAAGAGGCTGGTTTCTAGAACTATCTTCCAAATGGCAGTGTTACCTTGTGAAAGGCAGGGAAAGACCCACACCCTAGTTAGAGGGAGCTCACTTTGGACCTTGGCGTGAAGAGGGCCGATGCAGAGAGGAGAAAAGGGAAAGCGACCTGAACCCTGATTACAGGGCAGTCACCCTTTCTTTAATATAATACACCTCCTTTACACAATGAGGGTGGGGGGAGTCCTGAATGTGAAAAGATCTGGAAATGAACAGGTAAGGGAGGGATCCTGCTGAGTGTCCCCTTTCCAATCAATCCTCCGTCCCTCAGCGACACCCTTCCCGACTTACCTCCTACCCCACCAAGAAAATGACAACTTTGTGCCCCCTACCTTTACCAGAAAAGACCCCTTTTACTTGTGACGCGGTCCTGTTAGTAGGGTTAGGTGCACCCACGTGCCGGCTCTGAATACCACCGCATCTACCTACAACATCTCAACATGAACACATTTCAGAAAGGACCGCCACCTCAATCTCTTCCAACGTAGCCCGAGGAATCTCCTCTCTTTATCACCAAAGAGACACAAGGCCAGGAATTCGGACACAACAAACGGAGCTGTCCGAATCCCTAGAGTTAACGCTCGTCAGTCCGCCAGTGTTCTTTCTTGTGCACAAGAAAACAAAGGGGAAAGTTGTGGTTGGTTGAGCGGTGTAAATTGGGCAGGGCAAAAGGACTTGAGGAAGGATTACACGGAAGTGAGGGTCCGAAAGGAGCCCCCCACCTCCCCTGTTCATTTCCAGACTTTGTGACGTTTGCTTGGTTGGGCCATTTCTTGGCTTTTTTGAGAAAAGGGGCGAATTTTCCACGGCCTCCGCCATCCCCTTACAGCCGCCCCTTCGCCACACCATGTTCCATCTGACCGGGATAGGTCCCAAATAAGATTTCACTTCAAATCTCAAAAAAGCCAAGTAGAAATCATTCTGTGGGAATTTACTGTGACTAAGAGAAACAGAAGTTCAACTCTTCTCAAGTGGTGGAGGGTCGGGGGGAGTCGCTAAGCCACAGGCACAGAAAGGCTCCCCTAGCTTAAGCGTGAGAGGTATAAGACCTTACACCCTGGTTACAGGGCAGTCATTTTGCCGGGCGTGTCAAAGTGACCTGTGGCTTAATTTGCATGGCAAAGGAGACCGAAACCCTCCTTACAGGGTGGTCCTTAAGCCAGGGGCCTTCCAATGGGCCAGAGCGAAAAGCGCTGTAAAGGAGAGACCTCCTTTCCCTCGGAAGTGGGTGGTCTCGTTGCATGGCGAGTGCCAACGGCCCAAGAGGAGTTAGAAAGGGGAGACCTGCACCCTTCTGACAGGGAGAGGTCAACGGCCCGGGGCATTTTAAAGGCTAGGTCCTAAGGAGCTGAAACTCACAGAGACCTCAACCCGTTTTAAAGGGGGCTCGCTCCTCCTCAGCTATGGAAGGGACCCATAAAGCATTTTGGTTGGCAAGGAATGGACCGTGATCCTTGTTTACAGGGAGGTCCTTTTACCGGGCAGCTGAAGGGGGATTAAGCCTGTGAGGAGAAGTGTCGAACCCGATCCCTCGGTACAGGGGTGCGGTGTGTGCGGTGTGTGCAGCCGTTGGCCGTGGCTTTTTCTTCCCTTTTCCTGCAGTTTCTTTGGTGCTTGTGTCGTCTTGTCCATTTTGTCCTTTGAGTTGCTAGAAAGAGAGAGGTGAAGCGGGTTAGCTGTGGCTCAGTAGAGAGCACGTGTACAAGGTAGATTCAGATGACATTGGCAAGGTACTCGGCCCTGCCGGAAATTACCCTAATGCCTACTTTTCGGCACCGATCTCTTTCAGAGCGCAGGAGAGCTTGCGGCAGAAGGCGGGTCCAGGTGGATGCAGAGGACGCGGGCTTTGACTTTGTGACGTTTGCTTGGTTGGGCCATTTCTTGGCTTTTTTGAGAAAAGGGGCGAATTTTCCACGGCCTCCGCCATCCCCTTACAGCCGCCCCTTCGCCACACCATGTTCCATCTGACCGGGATAGGTCCCAAGTAAGATTTCACTTCAAATCTCAAAAAAGCCAAGTAGAAATCATTCTGGGGGAATTTACTGTGACTAATAGAAACAGAACCTCAATCCTTCTGATGGGGTAGGGGGATGGGGAATCTCTCAGCCACAGGTTCTAAAAGATTCCCCTTGTTTAGGTGTGGCTCATTACACATCAGGATTACAAAGTAATCTCCCTTGAGGTTGGCTTCCGTGGTTTTTGACCCATCGCCTTCTGCCCAATCAACAGGAGCTGCCTCAGTGATTTTTCTGCCCAACACCTCCTGCCCTGTCAGCAAAACCCACCTCTGGGCTTTCTCTCCCAACACCTCCTACCCACTCAACACGAGCCACCTCAGTGATTTTCCCACTCCTGCCCAGTGAGTGCCAGCCCCTGAAAGATTTTCCCATCCAGCACTTTCCCTCCCAACTCCTCCTACCCAGTCAGCGCCAACCCCCTCAGTGACTTTTCCCGCCCTGCGCCTCCTACCCTGTCAGCACGAGCTGCCTCAGTGATTTTCCTGCCCAGCACCTCCTGCCCAATCAGCAAAACCCACCTCAGGGCTTTCCCGCCCAGCGCTTCCTACCTAGTCAGCACCAGCCCCCTCAGTGATTTTCTAGCCCAACACCTCCCACCCAGTCAGCGAAACCCACCTCTGGGCTTTCCCTCCCAACACCTCCTACCCAGTCAGCGCCAATCCCCTCAGTGACTTTTCCCGCCCTGTGCCTCGTACCCTGTCAGCGCGAGCTGCCTCAGTGATTTTCCTGCCCAGCACCTCCTGCCCAATCAGCAAAACCCACCTCAGGGCTTTCCCGCCCAGCGCTTCCTACCTAGTCAGCACGAGCCCCCTCAGTGATTTTCCAGCCCAACACCTCCCACCCAGTCAGCGAAACCCACCTCTGGGCTTTCCCTCCCAACACCTCCTACCCAGTCAGCACCAATCCCCTCAGTGACTTTTCCCGCCCTGTGCCTCATACCCTGTCAGCGCGAGCTGCCTCCGTGATTTTCCTGCCCAGCACCTCCTGCCCAATCAGCAAAACCCACCTCAGGGCTTTCCCACCCAGCGCTTCCTCCCTAGTCAGCACCAGCCCCCTCAGTGATTTTCTAGCCCAACACTTCCCACCCAGTCAGCGAAACCCACCTCTGGGCTTTCCCTCCTACCCAGTCAGCGCCAATCCCCTCAGTGACTTTTCCCGCCCTGCGCCTCCTACCCTGTCAGCACGAGCTGCCTCAGTGATTTCCCCGCCCACCACCTCCTGCCCAATCAGCAAAACCCACCTCTGGGATTTCCCTCCCAACACATCCTGCCCAGTCAGCACCAGCCCCCTTAGTGATTTTTCCGCCCAACACCTCTTTTATCTGTTTACAATGCAAATATTTGTAATCAAAAGTAATATAAAGTGAGTACTGTACACTTTGCATTCTGTGTTGTAACTGAAATCAATATATTTGGAAATGTAGCTCAGCTCTGAATGTTAGGGCCTAGCTGACTGAGGGGCAGGAAGCCAGGCAGTGCAGTTTCCTACATTAGTGTACATTAAAGTGCTGTTGTAGGAGACATTTCTAGTCTAAAAACATGGGCAGGAGCGGATTTTGGCTAAGGAATGTCAGCGGAGAAAGGCTGTACCTGGAGGATTGAGCCGCGGGGGGCGGGGGGTGAATCCACCGGGTCTGATCCTGCTGCCATTGAAAGCAATTGGAGCTTTGCTGCTGAGTCCAGCTGGAGCAGGAATGGGCCCAAAGTTCAGGGCTGCCCGGGGGGGGGGGGGGGCAATTTGCCCCAGGTCCCGCAGGGGCCCCCATGAGAGTTTTTCGGGGCCCCTGGAGCGGGGTCCTTCACTTGCTCCGGGGGCCCTGGAAAACTCTCGCGGGGCCCGGGCCCCCGAAGCTTCTTCCACTCCGGGACCCGCCGCCGAAGTGCCCTGAAGACTCGCGGCGGGGGGTCCTTCCGCCCCGGGACCTGACGCCGAAGTGCTGGGTCTTCGGCGGCAGGGACCCTCCGCCGCCGAATACCCCAGGCCCCCTGAATCCTCTGAGCAGCCCTGCCAAAGTTAGCTGCTTTGCCCGGGCCTGGCTCTTGTGTATGCATATGATCCTCACTGCCATGCTGAGAGCCATGGAGTGCAGGAGCGGATGGCTGTGGGGACTGGACCACCTGGTGTGAACTCTCCAGGACTCTTTGGTAAATGACAGCATGGGCCCAGCCCTTCACTTTATGACGGCCTCTAAGCTCCCTGTTGTAGCTATTTCCAGTGAGCCTGCTATTGGCTTCAGATAGCTGGAGAAGCTGAGCTCCATACACCGTACAGTATTCTGTGTGGGGCTTCCAGGTAAGTCCTTAGAGCAGCAGGACCTGCCAGAGAGACTTTTTTCTGCAAGAGGATGGGGTTTTCCTTGGAAGTCCTTAGAGAAATATCCCTTCCCCCAGCCTTCCCTGTTCTACAATCTGCTACTTAGCCAGTCAGCTGTCACCCTGACCCCCAGATGTGGCTGCATTTCAGCGCTGCTCTTTGCGTAGGGTTGGAACGCATTTGGGGATAAAAGGTGCTATAAAAATACAGAAGGAGTTGCAACTCTGGGCCCAGTGGGTGACCTTGGCAGTGCAGTT
>NW_027056576.1:0-5000 GCF_011386835.1 Chrysemys picta bellii
TGGCCTGGTGCCCAAAGGACTGGAGGGGCAGTGCTCCACGTGGCAGCCTTGAAGACCCACCCCCCGCTTCACATGACTAGAAGCCCCCAGCCCCTGCCACAGGTACTGCTCTGTCTCACTGTGCCTGGGGGGGAAGGGCTGGGGGGAGCGGCCATAGAGCCCACAGCACTGAGAGAAAGCCAGGCCGAGCACCTCGCTCTCACCACCCTGCCCCACCCCGACCCCTGGAGCTGGGGCCAGGCCAGATAATGGTTCGGAAGAATCAGGCTGTGGGGCTGGCCCAGAAATGAGAGCATCCGCAGAACCAGGGGTTATGCTCAATAGCCGTTGCAGTCTGGGAGGGGTGGCCTGACATGGAGCCCCTCCCCTGTCGTCACTGCTCAGACCTTCCCATGGCCCGTGTCACCCCTGACGCAGCGAATGTCTGACCATCCCCCACCTCGGGCCCAATCCACCCACCTGGTATCTGAACCCTTCCCAGCCAGGAATGAAACTCGCCCCTAACAGTCTGGGGCAGGGAAGGATCCTCCCCATCTGGCAGGTGGGAACTGAGACGTAGAGGAAGGGCTGTGGGCCTGGTCACACAATCCTGGGTGGAGATCTGGGAAGTGGACTGGGTCCCAGCCTAGAGCCTTTCCCGCAGGGGCACTTTCACTTTCTGCCCTTTATTCTCCTCTCCAGCTAGGGGGTCTGTGAGTGTGAAATGAACAGGGAGGGTGATGGGGTCCTGGCACATAGCCTGCATGGGAGCTCCCCTTGGCTTGGACCCCAGGGTCAGAGACATCTTGGTCATCCTGCTGTCCTTCTTCTATTGCTAGGAAGGGAGTCCACCGATGAGGGGTCTTTCGGGCTCCAGTAAGCCATCCTCATTCCCTCCCGCATGTACCACCCTGCCCTGCCCTGCCCTCCGGTTTCCTCGCTGTTGCCTCTGGCTTGACTCTTGACTCAGGTCTCTGGCTATGACTTTGGTATGACACTTCTTGGCTCCAGATTTTGGTTATGAACCCCGCCTCAGTATTTTCCTTGCCTTTCTCTAGCCTCGCTCCAGTCCCTCCACCCCCCGCTCCAGCACTGCCTCCTCCTCCTGATCTTCCCCAACCCGTCGGATTTTGACTACCTGGATTTGACCTTCGGCGTGTCTATGGACTTTGGCTTGAGAATGGACTTGGATGATCTTTGGTCTGACCACCCGGCTTCGACCTCTGGCCTGGACTTGGACACTGGCTCTCGTTCTGCTTCTGTTTTGTTGATAGACTCTGATCTCAGTTTTGATCCTGGTGTGTCTAGCATCACTCTTAGCCAAGTGCCATCCATGTGCAAAAGGGGACCCATCACACCAGGTGTGAACCATGGCCTCACTACATGAGCCTGGCCCGGTGCTGCCCCTACTGGAGTTGTGCAATGGAAATGACTGAAAATGTAGGGGTTCCTTTAAACAACCTCCACCAGCATTCTTGACTTGGACACCCGGCCATAGTATAATTGCCCTACCATCAATCAAACCCTAACCCCTCCCTTGATTCCTTAAGCCCAACCCCTTGACCCCTTAGTCCCTCCCACCTGTCACCGGAAATCCCGCCCCATGGGGGTATTACTTCCGGGGTCAAGGCGGCCGCATGACCAGATGCAAAGGGATGTCATGTGACACCTCTAAGAACTCCTCCCATCACCCTCTACCAATCAGAATGGGTTTCATCCCAAAAGGACCACCCCAAGAGGAGATTTGACCAATCAGGGTGCCTTCCAGGGTGGGGGTGACCTGTCCAGAAGTGGGCCGTGTGACCCCTCTAAGAACTCCTCCCATCACCCTCTACCAGTCAGGTTGGGTTTCGTCTTGAAAGGACCATCTCAAGAGGAGATTTGACTAATCAGGGCGAGGTCCGGGACAGGCTGACCTGTCCAGAAGTGGGCCGTATGACCGCACTAAGAACTCCTCCCAAGGCCCTCTGCCAATCAGAGTGCAGCACCATTACCCCATCAGTCCCAGCGCTGGACAGAAGAGGCCATCTCTTACCAACGACACATGTTTTAGAAATTGTGGAAAGGCTGTTGAGAGGAAAGATGAACTCCTTCACCAACCCCGTGAAAACTTCGGACTTTGTTTTAGCCCCAACTGTCTTTGACCATACGCAGAGAAAGCGCTACATCAGCAACAGTTTGAGGAGGAGGAGGAGGGAGCGACTGAGGGGAGCCCTTTGGCCCGGCTATTGATGGATATGCCGGAACCCGAACCAAACTGCTTGTGAGACACCCTGATGAGCATGGTGGCCTCTCTTTGTCCACCCCCTTAGAGGTAAAATGCGATCACGGCTTGCGGGAGTCACAGGCGGACAAGGTGAACGGAAAAGACAGCGCTCAGATAAATGAAAGATTAAGAAGAGACGGTCGAGGTCTTACGGCCAACATAGATCTTTTGGAACACCTCATTGCCCATGACGGAAGATAGTACGTTCAGTTCTGCCATGGCATTCAGAAACACACCCCATTGTTTAGGTACATGTCTGCTAGGAACAGAGCGCGTCTGGGTGATGGCCCTGCCTAAGTCGAGCATGTTAGAACCATTAGCCACAGAACTTTTATACACAAAAGCCCCTTTATCGTTCCATGAAGAGATATTTTCGTCCTGGCCCAGTTTATTTAGCAATACTAACGCTTATTCACGTTATCCAACACCTCCTGAGCAACAGAGTCTGAGGTCTTTGGTGTTTCTGGAGGTTTGGCAGTTACACTCTGTTCCTGTTCTGGTAGAAACAGACTTATTTTCCCTTTATCCACATCGTTCTGCTTCACGTACATTAGGTACTTTTGAAGCCCGGCGCTGTAAAGTTTAGCCTTTTTGTATTCGGCTACATCAGTTCTTTGAAGAACAGACTTCATTTCAGCATCCAGTAAGCGAGTTGCGGTCGTTCTAATATTTTCCTCTGCCAGAGGGGGAGCCCTTAATTGCTCCAACGGGTGGCTGGGCACCAGGTACATTTTTTCTGCATACTCCATTATCGATTAGTTAAAAGCCCCGTTATCAGAGGGATAGCAAAACTTAACAGAGGGCCGATAAACCCCCCAGACTTCTTCACCAGATGCTTCTTTCTTTTAAGTGAAACACTTTTATTACAAAAAGAACAGGAAAGTGTGCGTCTCTTTTTCAGCACGCGCACTTGATTCTGTGTTAAAGGTACGTTTCCTTTTAAGGTATTGAGCGCTATTTCTGAGATGGCCACTACTAGATCGTCAGAGGCCTAACACAGTATAGCCCTCCTTTGCTGCGGGGACGATTTGCTAAGTCATTTTAAAAGGCCCAGGTTACTCTTCACGCAGCTAGACAGGTTTTCGGTCGGCAGCCCAGGCTGTTAAAAGGGGGCCTGGCAATAATTCATCTCTTTTTATACCCCCTGTTGTTCTTTTCAAAGTATAAACCGCCGGCCAGTCTGGAGGGAAAAGACCAGTTCTTAGTCTATAAGCTTCTGGTGTGGAAGGATTTAAATCCACCACCAGGTAGCCATAAGGTCTTTTGGTAGCATCCTCAAAAGCTTCTAGAAGGAATTGAGCTTTGCTGGGGTACATTTGCCGAGCAAGCGTAGCGATTTGTCATTTATCCCTGGGGTTTTGAACAGAACCATGTACTTTGTATTTAGGTTAATCGGGCGACTCTTTTTTCCCTAGCAAACTCCAGCATTGCAGGAGTTTTCAGTCCTTCGTTTTTTATTCACACCCCCTAGAGCGCATGCTCTGGGTTTGTGAATGTGTGTGGTTCTGGGCACGTTCAGGGCCCCTAGAGCGCATGCTCTGGGTTTGTGAATGTGTGTGGTTCTGCGCACGTTCAGGGCCCCTAGAGCGCATGCTCTGGGTTTGTGAATGTGTGTGGTTCTGCGCACGTTCAGAGCCCCTAGAGCGCATGCTCTGGGTTTGTGAATGTGTGTGGTTCTGGGCACGTTCAGGGCCCCTAGAGCGCATGCTCTGGGTTTGTGAATGTGTGTGGTTCTGGGCACGTTCAGGGCCCCTAGAGCGCATGCTCTGGGTTTGTGAATGTGTGTGGTTCTGGGCACGTTCAGAGCCCCTAGAGCGCATGCTCTGGGTTTGTGAATGTGTGTGGTTCTGCGCACGTTCAGAGCCCCTAGAGCGCATGCTCTGGGTTTGTGAATGTGTGTGGTTCTGCGCACGTTCAGAGCCCCTAGAGCGCATGCTCTGGGTTTGTGAATGTGTGTGGTTCTGCGCACGTTCAGAGCCCCTAGAGCGCATGCTCTGGGTTTGTGAATGTGTGTGGTTCTGGGCACGTTCAGAGCCCCTAGAGCGCATGCTCTGGGTTTGTGAATGTGTGTGGTTCTGCGCACGTTCAGAGCCCCTAGAGCGCATGCTCTGGGTTTGTGAATGTGTGTGGTTCTGCGCACGTTTAGAGCCCCTAGAGCGCATGGTCTGGGTTTGTGAATGTGTGTGGTTCTGCGCACGTTCAGAGCCCCTAGAGCGCATGGTCTGGGTTTGTGAATGTGGGCGTTTTCACTCACAGTTTCCTCAGGGTTTGGTGTGGCGGCGGCCGCTAAGGAACTGGAGTTGTGGTTGTGTTGTTGCAATACCTCGGGGAGGATCAAAAAAAAAAACATTTTACAAAACTGAACTTTACCATCCTTCTCACCCACACCTATGTATTTACTTAAAATACAAAACCTCATAGAACAACCAAACCAATAAGCAAAATATATTTACGGGGCTTCATCCATCCATCAATCACTGATGCTGGTGAATTTTCCTTTTCAGCTCTCTCTTTCCTTTTTCTTTTGAGCTTGTTTTCCCTCTGGTCTAAGGATCTCTCATGTTTTGACCGTACTGCGGAGCAAACAACATTATTATAAAACACATGAAACCGTCTTGTAAACTTAAAAAATAAAATATTCATTAAGGTGTTTTTCTATTTAAAAAGTCACAGCTTTAAAACAAATAATCCATTTCAGGCTGTACAACAAACACAGGTTTTGAGTTTATTTCTACCACTTAAAAAACAAAACAAA
>NW_027056577.1:0-5000 GCF_011386835.1 Chrysemys picta bellii
GATGTAGTCCACTCCCAGTAATAGATGAGGAGGTGTCAATTCCAGGAGAGGAAAAGCTGCTTCTGTAGTGAGCCAGCCACTCCCAGTCCCTATTCAAGCCCAGATTAATGGTGTTGAATTTGCAAATGAATTTTAGTTCTGCTGTTTCTCTTTGAAGTCTGTTTCTGAAGTTTTTTTGTTCAATGATAGTGACTTTTAAATCTGTAATAGAATGACCAGGGAGATTGAAGTGTTCACTTACTGGCTTATGTATGTTACCATTCCTGATGTCTGATTTGTGTCCATTTATTCTTTTGCGGAGGGACTGTCCCGTTTGGCCAATGTACATGGCAGAGGGGCATTGCTGGCACATGATGGCATATATGACATTAGTGGATGTGCAGGTGAATGAGCCCCTGATGGTGTGGCTGATGTGGTTGGGTCCTCTGATGGTGTCGCCAGAGTAGATATGGGGACAGAGTAGGCAACGAGGTTTGCTACAGGGATAGGTTCCTGGGTTGGTGTTTCTGTGGTGTGGTGTGTAGTTGCTGGTGAGTATTTGCTTTAGGTTGGGGGGTTGTCTGTAAGCGAGGACTGGCCTGCCTCCCAAGGTCTGTGAGAGTGAGGGATCATTTTCCAGGATAGGTTGTAGATCGTGGATAATGCGCTGGAGAGGTTTTAGCTGGGGGCTGTATGTGATGGCCAGTGGGGTTCTGTTATTGTCCTTGTTGGGCCTGTCCTGCAGTAGGTGATTTCTGGGTACCCGTCTTGCTCTGTCAATCTGTTTCCTCACTTCCCCAGGTGGGTATTGTAGTTTTACGAATGCTTGATTAAGATCTTGTAGGTGTTTGTCTCTGTCTGAGGGGTTGGAGCAAATTCGGTTGTATCTAAGGGCTTGGCTGTAGACAATGGATCGTGTGATGTGTCTTGGATGGAAGCTGGAGGCATGTAGGTACGTATAGCGGTCAGTAGGTTTCCGGTATAGGGTGGTGTTTATGTGACCGTCAATTATTTGTACTGTAGTGTCCAGGAAGTGGATCTCTTGTGTGGACTGGTCCAGGCTGAGGTTGATGGTGGGGTGGAAATTGTTGAAGTCCAGGTGGAATTCTTCAAGGGCCTCCTTTCCGTGGGTCCATATGATGAAGATGTCATCAATATAGCGCAAGTAGAGGAGGGGCATTAGGGGACGAGAGCTGAGGAAGCGTTGTTCTAAGTCAGCCATAAAAATGTTGGCATACTGTGGGGCCATGCGAGTACCCATAGCAGTGCCACTGACTTGAAGGTATAAGTTCTCCCCAAATCTGAAGTGGTTGTGGGTGAGGACAAAGTCACAAAGCTCAGCCACCAGGCTTGCTGTGGCCTCATCAGGGATACTGTTCCTGACAGCTTGTAGTCCATCCTCATGTGGAATATTGGTATAAAGTGCTTCTACATCCATGGTGGCCAGGATGGTGTTTTCAGGAAGAACATAAATGCATTGTAGTTTCCTCAGGAAGTCGGTGGTGTCTCGAAGATAGCTGGGAGTGCTGGTAGCATAGGGTCTGAGGAGAGAGTCCAAATAGCCAGATAATCCTGCTGTCAGAGTGCCAATGCCTGAGATGATGGGGCGTCCAGGGTTTCCGGGTTTATGGATCTTGGGTAGCAGATAGAATACCCCTGGTCGGGGTTCTGCGGGTGTGTCCATGTAGATTTGTTCCCGTACTGTAGCTGGGAGTTTCTTGAGGAGATGGTGCAGTTTCTTTTGGTATTCCTCAGTGGGATCAGAGGATAGTGGCCTGTAGAATGTGGTCTTGGAGAGTTGCCTGGCAGCCTCCTGTTCATAATCTGACCTGTTCATTATGACTACAGCACCTCCTTTGTCAGCCCCTTTGATGATAATGTCAGAGTTGTTTCTGAGGCTGTGGATGGCATTGCGTTCTGTACGGCTGAGGTTATGGGACAAGTGATGTTGTTTGTCCACAATTTCAGCCTGTGCACGTCTGCGGAAACACTCTATGTAGAGGTCCAGTCTGTACCTCAGACAGAGACAAACACCTACAAGATCTTTATCAAGCATTCGTAAAACTACAATACCCACCTGGGGAAGTGAGGAAACAGATTGACAGAGCAAGACGGGTACCCAGAAATCACCTACTGCAGGACAGGCCCAACAAGGACAATAACAGAACCCCACTGGCCATCACATACAGCCCCCAGCTAAAACCTCTCCAGCGCATTATCCACGATCTACAACCTATCCTGGAAAATGATCCCTCACTCTCACAGACCTTGGGAGGCAGGCCAGTCCTCGCTTACAGACAACCCCCCAACCTAAAGCAAATACTCACCAGCAACTACACACCACACCACAGAAACACCAACCCAGGAACCTATCCCTGTAGCAAACCTCGTTGCCTACTCTGTCCCCATATCTACTCTGGCGACACCATCAGAGGACCCAACCACATCAGCCACACCATCAGGGGCTCATTCACCTGCACATCCACTAATGTCATATATGCCATCATGTGCCAGCAATGCCCCTCTGCCATGTACATTGGCCAAACGGGACAGTCCCTCCGCAAAAGAATAAATGGACACAAATCAGACATCAGGAATGGTAACATACATAAGCCAGTAAGTGAACACTTCAATCTCCCTGGTCATTCTATTACAGATTTAAAAGTCACTATCATTGAACAAAAAAACTTCAGAAACAGACTTCAAAGAGAAACAGCAGAACTAAAATTCATTTGCAAATTCAACACCATTAATCTGGGCTTGAATAGGGACTGGGAGTGGCTGGCTCACTACAGAAGCAGCTTTTCCTCTCCTGGAATTGACACCTCCTCATCTATTATTGGGAGTGGACTACATCCACCCTGATTGAATTGGCCCTGTCAACACTGGTTCTCCACTTGTGAAGTAACTCCCTGCTCTCCATGTGTTAGTATATAATGCCTGCATCTGTAACTTTCACTCTATGCATCCGAAGAAGTGAGGTTTCTACTCACGAAAGCTTATGCCCAAATAAATCTGTTAGTCTTTAAGGTGCCACCAGACTCCTTGTTGTTTTTGCATTGTATCAGAGCATCTTGGCAAGACACCCAATTCCCGGCTCAGGGTAGGAGGGGCTATAGAGAGAGATGACTCTTCCCAACAAGAAAGAGTTAAGTAGTGCAGCAGATTCTATGCCTTGAGCTATAGCCCACTGGAGTCAATGGCAAAGCTGTCATGGAGTTCAGCACCTTTGGATCAGGCTTTTATGCCATTGGTAAAGCCAGTGAAATCTAGGAAGTTGTTCCAGATTTATGTGCGCGCTGGTAAGCACAGGCTTTGGCTCAGTGGCTCCACTTCCACACTTCTGTGTAATATGCAAATAGCTGCTGAAATAAATGTCATATTCTGAACAGAGATAAGAGGGTTATTGTTGCGTATGTCCATAAGTCAGAGATCAAGATGTGTTGGGAAGACATAAAGAGACTCATAGAAACCTAGATTTTTTAAAGTGACTTAACCATGCTGAAAGCACCAATATCTTTATCTAGAGTTGAACTTCCTTCATAACACAGGCACAAGACCCTCACCCAGTAATTTGTCCATTGAGTCCATGAATTCTGTTCAAGCGATAGAATATGATTTAGGAAGATATATTGCCCTGATTTTAAGACGTTACGTGATGGAACATCCACCATAGTAATAGGTAATTTGTTCCAATAATTAATTATCCTCACTAAGAAAAAGGTGCACCTCATCTTGATTGAGTTTATTTAGCTTCCAGCCACTGAATCTTATGCCTCTGTCTGCAGAATTAAAGATTTTTACCCTATTGGAAATCTTCGTCCCACACAGGCGCGTATATAGCATGTTTAAGTCACTTCTTGACCTTCCCTTGGATAAACTAACTAATAAAAATAAGATGTATCAGTAGAACTCATTATTTTCTGGGCCAGATCCTCATTTGCTGTCATTCGTGTAGCTCCATTGACTTCAAGCGACTTCAATGAAATTATACAACAACCTCGGGTCTGGAACTCAGTTCCTAAACCACAAGCCAATACTTGCTGTGCTAAAGAAGAATTTCAACTGTCAGCAGTAGAGCTGTGCAGAGGACAGTGATTGCCAGGGAGACGTTGTGAAGGTCAAAAGTATAACTGGGTTCAAAAAATAATTTCATAAGTTCCTGGATGATCGGTCCCTCAATGGCTATTATCCAAGATGGTCAGGGACGCAACCCCATGTTATGAGTGTCCCTAAACTGCTGACTGCCAGGAGCTGGGAGTGGATGACAGGGGGTGGATCACTTGATAATTGCCCTGTTCTGTTCATTCTCTCTGAAACACCTGGCATTGGCCATGGTGGAAGACAGGACACTGGGCTAGATGGACCATTGGTCTGACCCACTATGACCAGTCTTATGTTCTTAGGTGATGGGCTGGGTGATGCTTTCTTTTAAGATGGCTGATGCAGGTATCTGGATGTGGCTCTGTTTTTTGCCCCCTTCCTCTGCCTACACATTTCTCAGCTCTAGGACACTGCTGCTTCTGTAGGCCACGCAGCAGGCCCCCCAGCTTTAGAATTGCTTTTCCCCCTGCCCTGGGTCTGAGCTGTGTTCTGGGAAGGGGAGCGAGATAAAAACTCCGCTGTGGTTGGGTGAGGGCAGAAAGCGGGTGGCAGCAGCAGGAAGCAGAAGGGAGCAAATTGCATGGAAAAGAGGAGAAATGTTTGACTGGGTGTCATGGGTCTGAAAGGCAGCGAGCCTAGGGGTTAGGCTGTGATTCCTCAGACCACTTCAATCTCTCCATTCCTGAGGGAGCTCTGCTAGGTCATACGCATAAAATCAAAGGATCCTAGAAGGAGCCTGGCATGTGGTTGAAACTTGCTCATAGCTCAATATAATTATTACTTTTACAGTACCAACTGGAGGTGCAAATTGAGACCAGAGCCGCATTGTGCCAAAGAATGCATGCACACCTACACCACAGTGACTCACTAACTCTCTGAGAACATGTCTATAACTGCAATGTAATCCCTGGGCAAGT
>NW_027056578.1:0-5000 GCF_011386835.1 Chrysemys picta bellii
GGGTTAGCGCCATCAGCAACCCCACCCCACCCCCCCACCAGCTGGAGACAGTGAGAGACCAGTGCCAGGTCAAGGACCTGCCCCAGGTCCCGGAGGGGTATGGGGGATCAGGGCCCAGACCAGAGGTGACCGTGGCGGGGGATCAGACCCATGACTCATGAGGGTTTCGGGTTGTCTAACTTCTCCTCTCAACCTGTGCTCAGGCCATGGCCCCTCCTGCCCTCTCCCAGCCCATCCCCTGCTCCCTTGGTGCCCCAGGGGCACATAGTCGTGCACCCCACAAGGTGGGAGGGAGGCTTCAGGCCTGTGAGCTGTGCTATGCTGTGACGAAGTGGGGAGTTTTCTTGTTTTCTGTGGAGTTTCAATGGTTTGCATGTGGAGGGGGTGGGACTCAGTTTCCCTGGGTGTTACTGGTTTAACAAGGTGAGGGGAGAGGGAGTTTGTTGTTGCAGAGGACCGGAGAGAGAACTTGGGGCCCCAGCTGATGGCCTGGAGGATGGATACCCCAGCGACCGGTGACCTGGTGACCCAGAGGACCAGCTTAGGAGCTGCAGCCGGTTCTGGCCGGTGGACGGACAATGGGCTGCAGAGTGAGGACCCAGTGACCTAACCAGCCGGTTCCAGCCAGAGGGGGCCAGAGGACAGAGGAGAGGAGGCCCAAGCGACTCTGTTTACATGGAGAGAAGACAATGGACAGAGGCGGGGCTTGGGAGAGGTGATATCAAATGCCCAGAATCTGTCACTCCAGTCTAGAGATCAAGGTTGTATTATTCCCTCTGGGGAGTGGAGGCCCTGGGGGTCCAGAGCAAGTGGACTCCCTGAGGGGGCCCACGGCGAGAAACAGGTGTGCTAAGGCTCCGAGAGGTGCGGCTCTAGGAGGTGGAGGGGCTTAACCCCCAAGAGAGAGTGGACCCCCGAGAAGGGCTGTCACACTGAAAGGGGTTCCCCCCACGGACCGCATGGGGCCAAGAATGGGCACGACCTGTGAGTCCGTGACAGGCTCCCCGGGCTGGAGGCTGCAGGGAGGAGCCCCAGAGAAGCAGCTGCCTGTATCAGCCGCCAGTGCAGTCTTCCTGCAACCGGGCGTGGGGAGGGGAAGAGGCCATGTGGTTCTGCCCAGCTCCAGATGTCTGCACGCAAGCCAGGGCCCCATATCAGGCAGGACAGGGACAGAGGAACTCCGTGGCCCAGTCCGTCTCCCCTCTGCTGGCTCTGGCCTCGAGGCCCCAGGCCCCCACCGGCATTGATCAGTGGGGGGCTGAGGTTTGAGGTCTAGGTCTGGGAATGCAGCTTAAGGGACCTGCCCCCAGGACATGAAGGGGGAACTGCACTGGGGGGGCGGGAGGTGGGGGGAACAGTTGAGGGGCTGTGGGAAGAGGTGCTCAAGCTCTGCGCAGGTGCCACTGAGCCACCCACAAAGTCACCTGGCGCCAGGCACAGGGGGCCCTAAATACAGACATGGCCCAGCCAGGGGTCAGCATCCCCCCTTTGGAGACACAGGGAAGCGGGGCGGGGAGGGGAGATGGACAGTGCAGGACCCAGTGGGTGCGGGCTGTGCACCGGCCAAGGGAGGGGAGTGAAGGGGCGGGGATAGACAACAGAGGGGCAGGGAAATGCTTCCCCAAACAGCGCCCACATCTGCAGATGTCTCAGTCAGACCCAGCACCCCTTGGGGGGATGAGGCCACTCCAGCCTTCCCCCTCCCCCCAAAGTCCTTCCTTCTACAGAGAGTTGGAGACGGAAGGTGCCTGTCTTGTGCCCTTCCCTCGGGCAGCCGCCCCATCATCCCAGACTCCTCAGTCAGACTGAGGCTGGGGTGATCCAGGGTGGGGAGGCAGTGACTGGACCCCCTGGCAACCGCATTAGGGAGATGGCAGAGTCCACTCACCACCTGAACTAAAAGGGCAGGGCACAGAGAGGGGCAGGGGCTGACCCCGGGTTGTCCAGCGAGATAGTGGTAGAAAATCCAAGAGTCCTGGCTCCCAGCACCCCTTGCTCTTTAACCTGTAGACTCCACTCCCCACCCAGAGCTGGAGATAGAACCCAGGAGTTCTGACTCCAGGGCTGCACCATCTCCCCTGCCCTCCCCACACACCCTTGTCCTGCTGCCAGGAGCTCCCTCCCTGCTGTGGGTGGAGGGGTGGGGTGGGGCGCCAAGTGGACAGCCCCCTCCCCACCCCCTAGCCTCCATGACCAGGTCACCTGGGCCATGTCTGTATAGCGCCACGGGCCATAACTATGGTTCCTCTGCTCCCCCTTTCTGCTTCCCCAACGAAGGTCATGTGGGCGGCTGTGTGGCCTTAGAGGGCCTGGCCTGCACTGAGCTTCCTCAGTGCCCCCTGGACGCCAGGGCTTCCCCCAGGAGAGGGAGCTTCCCCTGCAGAGTCCATGCTGACCGTATGTTGTGACCTTGCTCCCCGCAGGCACTGAGTCTGGGCTGGGCTCTGCTAGGGTTACCATATCTATTAAATAAAAAAAGAGTACCCTCCACGGGCCCTGGCCCCGCCCATTTCCCCACCCCCAGCCCCGCCCCAACTCCGCCCCTTCGTCGCCCTAACTCCGCCCCCTCCCCCCTCCCACTCCCAGCCACGGGGAAAGGGCTGCCCCAGTGCTACCGGCTTCACGGTTTGCCGGGCAGCCCCCAGACTCTGCGCCCCCGGCCAGCGCTTCCGCAGCGCAGCTGGAGCCCGGGAGGGGAAGCGCCCAGCCAGGGGCGCAGGGTCTGGAGGCTGCCTGGCAAACCGTGAAGCCGGTAGCGCTTGGGCTTCGGGCAGCCCCCTTGCCTCTGGACCCTGTGCCCCCAGCCGGGCACTTCCCCTCCCGGGCTCCGGCGGCGCAGGGTCCGGAGGCATGGGGGCTGCCCAAAGCCCGTAGCGCTCGGCTCTTAAACAGAGCCGAAGAGTCGGGGAGGAGCAGAGCCGCCACGGCTGGAGGCTCTGCTCCTCCCCTGACTCTTCGGCTCTGTTTAAGAGCCGAGCTGCCCCAGCGCTACCGGCTTCGGGCAGCCCCCATGCCTCCGGACCCTGCGCCGCCAGAGCCCGGGAGGGGAAGTGCCCGGCTGGCGGCTGGGGTCCGGAGGCAAGGGGGCTGCCTGAAGCCCATAGCGCTCGGGCAGCTCGGCTCTTAAACAGAGCCGAAGAGTCAGGGGAGGAGCAGAGCCGCCATTTTCCCGGACATGTTCGGCTTTTTGGCAATTCCCCCCGGACGGGGGTTTGAGTGCCGAAAAGCCGGACATGTCCGGGAAAAAGAGGAGGTATGGTAACCCTAGGTGAAAGAGATCATTTGGGGCTCTTTGCCCCTCTCTTTTTTAGTCCAGGGAACCTTTGCAATGGATCCTTCTGAAGGTTACAGCTCAACATTTAGTCAAGCTGTGAGGAAGGTGACACTGAGCCTGGTGGCGAAGGAAGGGCCACAGATCATTGGTGTGCGGCTGCTTCTGCTTCCACAGCCCGTCAGTGTGCTTCCTCTTGCTGTTGCTTTTCTGCCTCCCTCTCCTGGGCTCCTGCTTCCCAGTTTTGGTGTTCACACTCTTTGGCTTCCTGCTCAGCCAGACAGTTCTGGCATTCATGCTTCTGTCCTAATTTGTCATTCTCCAATTTGGCGCTCCTGGTTTTGCTTTACTTTTGTTCTGTTTCCTTTACCCAAAATAAACAAACAGAAAATAATAAAATTGTAACCTTTCCTTGGGCTGTTCTCAGTCCCTCCACTTGAGAATCACGTAAGTGGTTCTCAACCAGGGGTACGTGTACACTGGAGGTACGCCGAGGTCTTCCAAGGGGTACATCAACTCCTCTAGATATTTGCCTAGTTTTACAACAGGCTACATAAAAAGCACTAGTGAAGTCAGTACAAACTAAAATTTCATACAATGACTTGTTTATACTGCTCTATATATCATACACTGACATGTAAGTACAATATTTTTATTCCAATTGATTTATTTTATAATTATATGGCAAAAATTAGACAGTCAGCAATTTTTCAATAATAGTGTGGCTGTGACACTTTTGTATTTTTATGTCTAATTTTGTAAGCAAGTAGTTTTTAAGTGAGGTGAAACTTGGGGTACACAAGACAAATCAGACTCCTGAAAGGGGTCCAGTAGTCTGGAAAGGTTGAGAGCCACTGACTTAAACTGTTACCCCAGTGCTTGAGCTATAAATCTCAGTTCAAATAGCAAGCAGTATGTAAATCCTGCATGACTACACCACTGTCCCACAAAAATTCTTCGTCTGCCCTCTCTGTAGCACTTTTCCATGTAACTTGAATGTAGCATTCATATTCAAAATAATGTTTCAAGTATTGATTAGTTCAATAGAAATCATCAAAATTATTGCGTAAACCGTAGCATGTATTAAAGCAAAGGTGTCATGATAGCTTCAAAGCTGTCGGGATAACATATGAGAGTGAGAACCATTTTGTATATTTCCACAAACATGGTCAAACTGAGCGCTGGCATTTCTATGATGGAGTTTGGGGAATGTAAAAGGAAAGGAGGTGTAGGTATTCTAGCCATATGATAGAGTTTTCCAAACTCTATTAACGCATATCAAGCCACATTGCTGCTGTACGAGTCTCCCTAAACCACTCAGGTTGCTAGCTGGTTTAACTTAGTGTAGTATATAGGACTAGGATAGTATTTCTTTAAGTAGTTTGTGAGCACTCTACTGCTTCGAGACAGACTCGAATTTGAAGAAGGACTCCAAGATCCGACCCCATAGTGATAGGATTAGGGCTAGAAGACAAAGAGTTTGTCAGCACTGTAGTGCTATTCACTATTGTCTATATTTTAGAAGCCATCAGAAATCACTGAGAACCGCAGGATAGGTTAAACTAGACCTTGGATGTTGGCACATAGTTAATAAACATGGTTATTTGGGAGCCAGCTATGCCCGAGCAGTGTCTTCATATGAATTTTGCTGCATAACACGCAAAACACACAACTTTAATAATGTGTTTTATTATTTTTATTAACACAATGAAACAAATGTAGGTAACTG
>NW_027056579.1:0-5000 GCF_011386835.1 Chrysemys picta bellii
CCAAGCCTTTGGGCACCGCTCAGCCCTGGCTGTGCAGCAGCGCGCACACAGTGGAGAGCTCTCCTACCCCTGTGCCCAGTGTGGGTGCCCCTTTGCCCAGTTTGCCAGTCTGGTGGAGCACCGCCGGCGGCACACGGGTGAGAAATCTCACCAGTGCCCCCATTGCGGGCACCGCTTCTGCCACCGCTCAGCCCTGCTTCGCCACCAGCGCTCCCATGCCGGGGAGCGCCCCTTCCGCTGCAGGCAGTGCGGTCGTGGCTACACCCGCAGCTCCAACCTCCTGCTGCAGCAGCGGGTGCATGCTGCTGAGTGACATCCCAGCCCCCAGGACATCACCGGCATCTGGTGACTCCCACACCCCTCATGCTGGGATGGTCCTGGACTGGCCCTGACCAGAGTCCACACTGTTGCATGGCCACTCCCCTGCCCACTGCCCAGGAATGGGGGTGGCTGGGCCAGGCCTGTGTTGCCTGGCCAGGTTCTGAGTGTGAGTGAAGCTGCTGCCACCAGTCATGGTTTCTCCAGCCCCAGGTAGCAAACATAGGGGCAGAGCTTCCTGCCAGGTGGGGCCCTGCTCAGGGGTGGGGCTCAGGGAATGGGGGCTGTGCCCAGGCAGTGTCTGACCCCATTTTTCTCCCCTTTTGCTGGTTGGTGCTGCCTGGGCTGCTGCTCCAACACCCTGGGCCCTGCCGTGTGGCCCAGCCAAGCGAAAACCCGCCCTGCAGCTGCCCAGATATGTGCGGGGGGGGGGGGGGGGGGGGACAGAAGCAGGGGGATGCCAGTACTCAATGCAGGCTTGTGGGAAACGGGAGGGACTGGGTGGAGGGATGGGGGCCTGGGCTGCGGGAGCAGCTTCTAATGAATTTTCTAAAATGTTTTGTTACAAAGTGAAAATAAACCTGTGACATTCCCAGGGGCATTGTGTCGTGTCTGCAGTGGGCAGGCACTGGGTCCCATGGCCTGACTGCACCAAGCGCCCCGGAGGGGAATGCCAGCTGGGCACAGGCACCCGGTGTTGCTATGGCTTCATTTGTGCTGCGGCATCCTGGCTCCATTTTGGAGAAATGTCTCTTTGGAGGCTTTTGTTGCCACCACATTGTGTGTGAACATGGGCAGTGCCACCTCCCTGGTCCGCGCCAGTCACTCTGAGAGGAGCCAGCTGCCTCCCTCATCTCAGCGGGGCACGATCCTTTGCACTGTCAGTAACTTTCACTTCCCAGCCTCTCCGCACCGCAGCTGGAGGTTTCCGTTCAGCGTGCAGTCCCAAAGCGTGCCCTCTCTTCCAGCCCAGTTTCTCCGGCCGCCAGGTGGGATGGGGCTAGGCTGGCTCTGGTCACAATCCTGCTGTGCTGCGAGACCAGCCTGCATGAGGACACCATCGTCAGCTGCCTCTGGAAATCACTAGCACGCTCTGGCCCCCTGAGCAGACTCTGCATTTCCTCTGCCTGGAAGTGTCTAAAGCTGCTGCAGAACGGCCTGCAGCAGGCCTGGTACTCAGGGCCTTGCTTATGGGCCCAGAGCCCCAGATCAGCTTTACGCCTCATCTGCCACCTGTGGGGTGGGACATGGCTGCAGCAGCATGGCCAGGCAGCCAGTGCAGAGTGGCAGATACTGCCTGGTGTCAGCAATGTGGGCGGACAATGAGCAGAGGGGAGACAGCTTAAGGCCAGGGGGTCTGTGCCCAGGTCTGGTGGAGAGGGGCAGCAACTGGGTCTTGGCTTTCCTAGGAGCCCCAGCTCCTGTTAGTTCCAGCTCCCTAGACCTAGGGTTACCATATTTCAGCAAGTAAAAAAGAGGACGGGAGGAGCCCCGCCCTAGCCCCGCTCCTGTCCTGCCCTAGCCCCGCCCCTGCCCCACCCACTTCCCGCCCCCCTCAGAACCCCCAACCCTCCCCCCCGCTCCTTGTCCCCTGACTGCCCTCTCCTGGGACCCCTGCCCCTAACTGCCCCCAGGACTTTACCCCCTACCTAAGCCTCCCTGTCTCTTGTCCCCTGACTGCCCCCTCCTGAGACCCTCCCCCCCATCCTAACTGGCCCCCTAGGACCTTACCCCCTACCTGTACCCTGACTGCTCCAACCCTTATCCACCCCCCCACCCCCAGACAGATCCCTGGGACTCCCATGCCCCATCCAACCACTCCCCACCCCCTGACAGCCCCCCCCCGAACTCCCGACCCATCTAAACCCCTCTGCTCCCTGTCCCATTGATTGCTCCGATCCCTCTCCCCACTCCTGCCCCCTGACAGCCCCCCCCCAGAACTCCCAACCCCCCCTTGTCCCCTGACTGCCCCCTCCTGGGACCCCGCTCCTAACTGCCCTCCAGAACCCCACCCCCTACCTAAGCCTCCCTGTTCCTTATCCCCTAACTGCCCCTTCCTAAGACCCCCCTCCCTAACTGCCCCCCAGGACCCTACCCCCTACCCGTACCCAGGCTGCCCAAAACCTTATCCACACCTCCCAGAAAGCCCCCCCCCGAACTCCCGACCCCCCCCCCCCACGTCTCTTGACTGCCCCCTCCAGAACCTCCCTGCCCCTTCTCCGGCTCCCTTGTCGTTGGCCTTCGGTTCACCTAAGGTCTCGCTGTGAGCTTGCTCAGGAACTGTCTGAGCTGTTCTCCCGGCACGCTGGGCAGCAGCAGGGGAGGAGCTCCAGACTGCCGGAGGTGAATGCATGGAGGGAGGGAGGGAGTGAGCTCTGCTGCAAGGGGAGGAGGGACTCTCTCTCGCTGTCGGAGCCCCATGTAAGTGGCACCATCCGGCTGCCCTGTTAGCCGCGCGTGCTCTGCATGAGGGGGGGAGTCCGGACATTAACAAATTCCCCCCGGACGCTATTTTTAGTTCAAAAATCTGGACATGTCCGGGGGAATCCGGACTAATGGTAACCCTACCTAGACCTGAACACTCCCTGCTGGGCAGCAGGCTGAGGGGCACCGTGTGATGGCACAGTCCCAGCCCTCGGGGAGAATAGGGCCCGGCCAGCCACCAAGCGGCAGGAGGGGGCAGCAGTGCTGCTGTCATGATGGGCCCTTGCCCCCAGGCCAGAGAGCTCAGGGCCAGGAAGGACCAGCAGGACGAGTGTGAACTCAGACTAGAGTCCAGTCAGTGGCTGAGTGGAGAACACACACCCCGTCCCTCCATCCAGTCCAGAGTGAGACCCCCATTCCCCAGGAGAGCTGCCCCCCGGGCAATCGCCCTCCCTCTTCCCAGGCTGAGGCAGGGACGATTCAGGCCTGTTTAGTGAGAGCTGGGTAAGGACAAGCCACGTGGCCAGGAGCCACCCTCCTCCCGAGCACACCAGGATGATCTAGGGCATTGGTTCTCAAACTGGTGGTTGCAACCCCTCAGGGGGTCACAACCCAGTGATGTGGGGGATTGCAAGCTCCAACCCCAACCCCTGCGCCGGGCTGCCAGCCCCAAGCTCCTCCAGCCCCGCTCCACCCCCAACTCCACTCCACTCCACCTCCAAAGAAAGGGTGCCAAATAGAAGTTTGCCCAGGGCGCCATTTTTCCTATGGCTGGCCCTGGTACTGAGACAACATTAGAGGGCTTGATTCGCAGCTGAACAAGTACTTTATTAATTAACAGTCAGAGACATAAGTGCAAACTTTTTCCTGAAAATAATGGCCACTTGTACTGCTAAAACCGCTAAAAAACGAAAGGATCTCGAGTCTTACATTAAACTTGGCTTTACCAGTATCATCACCTCTGGTATTGAAAAACCGCAATGTGCCATTTGCTGTGAAGTTTTGAAGTTTTGTCTGCTGAATCAATGCAACCATGCAAACTGCAGTGACATCTTGAAACTAAACAACCTGAGCATAAAAATTGAAACATGGATTTTTTCAAGCACAGAGAAGAAGCAACAAAGGTCAATTCATTTTAAGCAATAGGGTTTAAAATTTAGTATTTAACATAGTGTTAAATATCAAAAATGTGCTTTTAATTTCTAAGGGGGGTCGCCCTCAGAGGCTTGGTGTTCGAAAGGGGTCGCCGATACAAAAAGTTTGAGAACCACTGATCTAGGGCAACATCTGGGTCCAGACAAGCCCCATGTTGCGGTGGGTGGTGCTGGTCCCCATACTCAGGAGGGGAAGGTCCATTTCCCACCCTCTCCCACACGACTCTTAGCCCCACACCCAGGATCTGGCCTCTCTGGGCTCCGGAGTTGGGCAATGCCAGCCTGTGACGAACTGGGACTGTTCTTAATGTAGTCTTTGAATGCTGAGTGGGGAGTGTTGGCTGGGAAGGCAGGGGAGTGTGGCTAGGATGGTCTGCATGGGGGGATGGGAGACTGGCCGAGGGAAGATACCTGAGCATGTAACATGAGAACCCAGGAAGGGGTTAGAGGCCAGGTGACACCTTTGCCCTGGAAACTGAACAAAGGGTGGGGGGAGAGTTTCAGAGCTGGCTGGTGGAATGGCTGGGAGGCAGACGGGGCTCTGACCTCCCAAGGGGGCTGGGGTGCCCTGGGACCCCAAGATAGACCTAACTGAGGGGGTCCTGTTGTCTGTGCCTGCAAGACCTGTCTTGGACTGTGTCCCTGTTTTCTAAATAAACCACCTGCTTTACTGACTGGCTGAGAGTCATGGTGAATCGCAGGAAGCCGGGGGTGCCGGGCCCTGTGTCCCCCCACACTCCGTGACACAGCCTGAGAGCAAGGAGCCCAGGAGCTGGCATGGAGGGTGTGAACGGGAAACCCTCCCCCCCGTGAGGAGTGGGGGAGTGTGGAGAGCACCTCGTGGGGAGCCTGCAATATTTGTGCAGGGAAGGGGGGCATGGTCCCAGGGGCTGGGGAATCCAGGCTCACCCTTGCTCCCTGGAGCATGGGCAGCAGCATCGGGACCAGCGCTCCCTACAGCTGCCAGAACAGTGACACAGACGGAGCCCCACCTCGGCCAGCTCCCCCATCTGGAGAGGGCCCCAGGAGAAGCATCTGGGCCCAGCACACGCCATCCCCACGGAGCAGAGACCAGAGCTTACAGTCTCAAATACCTCAGTGTGG
>NW_027056580.1:0-5000 GCF_011386835.1 Chrysemys picta bellii
TTATGCATCCCAGCTTTAGCTTTTTCTGGCCACAGCATGAGTTCGTGTTCAGCTGATTATTCATCATGACCCGCAAAATCTTTTTCAGAGTCACTGCTTCCCAGAACAGCATCCCCCAGCATGTTACGTATGGCCTAAATTCTTTGTGCCTAGATGGAGACATTTACATTCAGCCGTATTTAAATGCACGTTTGTTTGTTTGCGCCCAGTTTACCAAGTGATCTAGATCACTCTGAATCAGTGAGCTGTCCTCTCCATTCTTTACCACTCCCCAATTTTTATCTCATCTGCCAACTTTATCAGTGATGATTTTATGTCCTCTGCCAGCTGATTGATAAAAAACGTGAAAATCTAATTCCTTCCTGCAGCTAAACAACACTTTTCTCCTTTGCTGCTTGAAGCTTCCAGAATGTCTCTGATGCCATCTACATATTTTACTATGTTTAAGCAGTTGTGTAGTGCTCTGATGCTATCAAACAAGTCCATGATGCGTTGGTTCCCTCCAAATCATGGGTATTTCAACCCCAAAAGTGACCACATACTCTATACCAGAAAGCTTCAACCAACAGAGATGGTGAGTAAATATCACTACCAAGTAGTTATAGCTGTCTCATGACTTCATTTACAACTGTGTAGCCCCACTGAAGACAGAATATGGCCCATTACTTCTTGCTCATGTGGTACTGAGTTGGATGAAATAGAGAGATGAGGGGAGTGAGACAATATCTTTAATTAGATTATCTCACCCACCTTCTCGCTCTAATATCTTGGGACCAACATGGCTACAACAGCACTGCATAGAACGGTAGATGAAATAGACAGGCAATGCTTTTATATCGATCTAGTTATATAAGCCAAAGCGATCACCCTCCTTAGTATTAATTTTCAACCACTGATAGTTGGTTTGGTATTGACCAGAGACAACATATGGCAGCCCCTGCTGTGAGGAGTTTATGATCTAAAAGAGAGACACAGAGTTGACAGGATGTACTGGGAAATCACAAGGAGGGAGTATCTTGTTGGGGAGTGGGGCAGGTGTTCTGTTTTTTATCTCCTTATCATCCTCCCCAAGAAACAGAGGATGCTTTTCATAAGAGGCATTTACCTACAAATCTTGTTGCCTGGGTCACCATGTGCATAAACCCAGAACTCGTGTGAATATTTATTATCTAACAAGTCACTGTCTAAACCAGGAAACCCCACTGGCAGCAAATTCTTCATGCAGTTCATACATGCACACGCATAGACAGTTACCTTAATGAGGGGTACCTCACCTTGGTGACGTGAAAAACATCAATGTCCTCCTTATATTGCTCAAGGAGCCATGAGATCAGTTCAAATATCCGATCGTGATGCTCCTCTTTGTGTAGCAAGAGGCTCATCATGGGACCAAGGGCTTTGATGATGGCCTGCTTGAGCTGCATAGATGAGACACAGAATTTATGTTCCTAAGAATTCATTCAATATCATCCAATGGGCACACCTTTTCTACTTCTAATGAGTGCAACTTCCCTTGTTCCACTGTAGGAACGGCCCTATCTCAATATTTCCTGGTAAAGAACCAGGATTCGTAGGGTTGGTTTCAGGATTATATTCTAATGCACTTCACAACTATACCAGGTAAAATATTCCCCAGATTAGTAGGCATTCTCAGCCAACTCAAAACTGCTGTAATTCCACTGGAGCTGAATGGACTTATACCAGGAATTAATTTAGCCCACTATCCCGTGTTCATCTGCACATTAGGTGCCTAAAACTAGAAGCTATGTACACTGTGTACAGACAGAATTTCCATGATGTGGTGACATTATAAATATATGGGGTTTAGATGTTTTACATGACACTCTGTTCCATCCAAAAGGACCTACCATTAAATGCCATCATCACAGAAAGTGACAGATACATAGAATTTAACATTACAATTTCTGCTAAAGATTTAGAAAGCCAGCAATTCTCACCTCCAGATCCTCACATTGCAGCCAGTTGCTGGTCACATGACAATAGAATGGAAGAATTGTATCGAAGAATCGCAATGCACCCATGCTGGGGAATGTGCTCTTATCCCAGCTAGTCAAATATAGATTTATTGCCCTTGACCATTTTTCCAGAACTGTATGGAAGGAAAGAAGACAGGCAATGTGAAAAAGACATATTAGTAATGAGGAGAAGTTGCTTTATCAGTGAACTCACCCAGGCTAAAGTTTACTACAATTCCATGGCAGCTACTGCTTAGTTCAGGACTAGACGCTGAAATCCCATATCAATTTTGAGCTATTTCTCTTCCCCCCATTCCATGTCTTGTTTCTGAAAAGGCTTTTAAATTTGCATCTCTCTCAATCTTTTTTCAATTACCATCATTTGAAGACAAATTTTTTCTCCCTTCCTTGTTACCTCTTAATTAGAGCTGGTTGAAAAAGCAGTTTAAATTAAATTAAAAATCTTTACTGATAGGGTTTTTTTTCTTCAAAATTGCAAAGTATAAAAATCATTGATATTTTTCAAAAAATCAAAAAAATTCAGCCACCTCTTTAGCTGCTCCAAAACACTGGACGCACACTTCCTGATCAAAATTGTCATTGACATTTTTCAGGTTTGTTTTTCATCAAATTTGGAAAGAAAAATTATGGAAAATATAATTAAAAATCAAAATATTTCAACCAGCTCTCCTCTGAATGACTCGCGTCCTCTGCAGTTATTGTTTATTTAACCCTTACACTGTATGATTTCATCTTGAGTTACAGTTTGTCTGAAAGATGTTCAGTGCCCCTAACATCCATTGGCTTTACTGGGATTTGAAGGTATTGGGGAGCACTTTGCCCTAAAAGTAGATGTATCTAGTGTCCTTGCTAAGAAGAATTAGGGCCCAATCCTGTTCTCTATGAAGTTGATGGCAAAATTCCCATTTACCTCAAAGGCACAGGATTAACCCCTTACTGAGCATCACCTGAAAAGCAAAGGAAGAGAGAAGTGGAGAGGAAGAGAAGATAGAGAAAGAGGGTGAAAGGAGATGATGATAAAGAAACTAAGGGGAGAGAATGGGTGGAGGAGTGGAGAACAGGGGATTTTTAAATGTTCAGTAATGAAATCTGCTCCCTTCACCTCCTCCCCCAGGAGCCTCCTGGCAGATGGGCAGCTTCAGCCTTTGTGTGTGTGTTTATTTTAAATTATATCCATGAGTCATAAAG
The DNA here is from genome assembly GCF_011386835.1 of Chrysemys picta bellii. Taxonomy (NCBI): domain Eukaryota; kingdom Metazoa; phylum Chordata; order Testudines; family Emydidae; genus Chrysemys; species Chrysemys picta. The sequence continues at coordinate 3,186 of NW_027056580.1, forward strand.
GGCCTGAACTTACAAATGCTCAGCACCTCCTGCAAAGTACGGAGCACTCTCAACTTCATTGAGTGCCACGGGAGCCAAAGAACGCAGCACCTAGTGCAATCCAGGGCAGGGAGCACAGTTCAGGGCCTGTTTGCAAACTTGGCCAGTCACTTCAATCTGTACCAAGACCCCTCAATATCCATTTTGGGCACCTCCAGTAAGTGCTGCTCTTACCACCACAAAACGCTTGTCTCAGCCTGCTGTCCTTGACTAACCCCAACATGGAGAACATGCGCTTCAGGGTCATTCCCACATAAGGGATACACTCAAGTGCTGCAGAAAAAGGCCAGAAGAGAAGGAAGAAAGATAATCAGCTGCTCTCCGCCTTCTTACAACACACTTAGAAACACCGTGGGGCAGGATGCTATGGGCTCCTAGGCCATTTTGTGCTGCGTAAGCAGAGCAGAATGGCTTTAAAGCAGCCATTGAAAGCCAGTGGGGGATTCACCCTGAAGAGGGGAATCCTCCACCAGTGTACAGCTGTGCCCAAAGGCCAACTCACTCCCAGAGTAAGGGGAGAGAGCACTGGGACAGGATGGGAAGTGGGGTGGAGAAGAGCTCCACTAGACCTGACCTTCCCCCATCCGATCCTTCAGGAACTTCAGTCAGGGACATAAGTTAGAGCTTGCACCTCCGTCTGGATAGCTCATGATCTGGAAGCCAAGAACTAGCAACAGCAGTTAATCTTGTGTCTCTCCCCACACACACCCTCATGCACACACTCAAACAGAGCTCTGTTTAGCTGTAACATTTTTAGGTAGAGAGAGTAATCCCCTGTCCTTAAATGAAAGACAATAACTTTGAAACAAAAGATGGAAATTACCATACCATAGGCTGATGACAGGTTGCCCAGTGTAATGAAAACAAACTCTTCAGGCAGCCCCAGTAGTTTCAGACGACACTGCAGCTCGTACATCACCTCATAGAAATAGCAGCGTGCCAGGGTCACTAAGGTGTTGCTAGCTGCCACTTTTAGTTCATTTGTTGCTTCCTAACAACAACAACAAAAAAACAGAGAGAGAGAGAGAGAGAGACTGAGGTGAGTGAAGCCGGTTGCACTAGCCAGAGTTGTTTATATGAGTCAAGTCCTTATTTCTGTGCATAAGTTGTGAATGAAGCCTCCCAACTTTCTGTGGCTAGAGTCATTAGTCATAAATATTCATCAAGTCATTTGGCTAAACAATTTTCAGCCTTTGAGTTCCTTGCAAGCTGCTTAGTTAGACTATTTACTATTAGCTACTTGTGGTGGATGTCATATGATATTTTTCCCTGCTCTTCCCTGAGGAGGTAATGAGACACAGACTGGGCAGCTTCAAGATATTCAGAGAGCTTTCCTGGAATAAACTGTCCCCCAAAAGGAGGCTGACTTCCTTTGGAACAAGAGAGGGATTTTTCCATGGGTTTTCCTGCTGGCAAACTATATTCTAAATCCAATGCTGCTTCTTTTGGAGACAGCTCAGATTCTGTCTGTCTTGGGGCTTTATACTGCCACTTATCGCTATAGTATCAGAGCGCCTTCCACATAACATCAGGATCAATAATGAAATCCCTCGTAGACTTTGGGAAAGACTTGCTCGTTCAGAAACCATAGGCCTGTCTCTGTGTCTGATATCATGTGTCTCGGGTCCTGATTCCGCAAAACACTTAAGCACATGGGTAACTTTCACATGTGAGTTCTCCCATCCTATGCATGTGCACAAGTGCTGTCTAGGACCTGGGCTTTGGTCTGGAGGAAGGTGTAGGCCTCTAATAGGAGAATATATTTTTGTTTCAGTA
>NW_027056581.1:0-5000 GCF_011386835.1 Chrysemys picta bellii
CAGAGTTGTGCATTTTGGCTAAATGATGGTGTTTGCCACATCTTTGGCATTCTTGTCCATACTCTGGACAGTTCTTTATGGCGTGGCTGTGGCCATATTTATAACAACCCTCAGTTGCCTCTAACTGCTCTTTTTTCACTTCTCTTGATTACAGGCTTTTACTGACCACAGAACATCCTCCAGTCCATGACTGTATGTCTGGGTACTTACTAAAGGCAGACTTATGCTGCAATGCGTGCACATGGTTTTGGGTTCACCCAGCTCATTCGATTGTTTTGCAGTCATTTCCGCTGTACAACATATGTCCACAGAACGTTCAAGGGTTAAATTAGTCTCCCTCAACCACCTAGCTTGCACTGACTCTGAGACAGTACCACGCACAATGCGGTCTTTAATGAGTGAGTCACACAGATCTCCAAATTCACAACATTGTGCTGCCATTTTAAAGAAGTCACATGTTGGTCTATAATTTTCCCTTCTGTCTGACTGCTGGTGAAAAAATTGTGCCTCTCATATGTGACATTTCTTTGTGGGCGCAGTATGCCTCAAACTTATTTTTTAAAGCTTATATTTTTCGTTATCTGCTGCATTATCAAATTTTAAAGTATTAAAACCTCTCTTGCTTCTTCACCTGCCAAATGAGGAAATAATGCAGCCATTCATCTTTTTGTCTGCATCACTCACAATACTGCAGAGCTTAAATCCCCCCTTCCACTTTCTCCAGTTCTCTGTAGCATTTCCTTCAAACACTAACTTTCCTGGCGTCTTTAGTTGGTTCAGTTTCAGGTTTTTTCTACTCTTTTCTTAATTTGTTTTCTTCTTGTTCTTCTTCTTTTTCCATATGGCATTTGACAAGCAATGGGCTGGGATTATAACTGAATACTGAGATTTGAAAGCCATTCTAGTGCTTCTGGGGTAGATAGGTGGATCCCCTTTGTGCCAAATCTCTAAGAGTGAATGGGGCAATTCTCCATGGTGTGTTGCATGGTTTGTATCACAGTCACAATTTGATGATTCTTTTATTTTTCCATTTGTGGAGAAGATATCGACACCCAGGGCCGGCTCTAACTTTTTGGCCGCCCCAAGCAAAAAAAAAAGAGTGCTGCCCTCCATAGCACCCCCATAACACACCCCCTCAGCACCTCGACGCCACCCCCCACCCCTCTGCGGAGCGCCGCGCCGCCGAAACCCCCCGCCGAAACCCCCACCTCCCCGCAGAGCGCCGTGCCACCGAACCCCCCCGCCAAACCCCCCAGCCCCCCGCGGAGCGCTGTCGAACCACCCCCCCCATGGAGCGCCACGCCGCGCCGCTGAACCCCCCAGCCCCCTGCGGAGCGCTGCGCAGCCAAACACCTCCCCCCCCCCGCGGAGCGCAGCGCTGCTGAACCCCCCCACCGAGCGCCGCGCTGCCAACCCCCCCCGCTGCCACACACACCTCCTGCCGAGCGCCATGCCGCCAAACACCGCCGAGCCACGCTGCCGAACACACACCCCCCCCCCGCGGAGCGCCCCCCCACGACGCCACATGCCCCCACGGAGCGCCGCTGCCGAATCTTACCCCCCAGCGCCCCCCGCGCGCCCAGCCGCCGAAACAAAAACAACCCACCCCACCCCCAGCGCCGCCCGACCGAACCCCCCCCCCCAAAAAAAACCCTGAGCACCCCCCCACCACCCCAAGATTGGCCGCCCCTTACCAGGTGCCACCCCAAGCACGTGCTTGGTCAGCTGGTGCCTGGAGCCGGCCCTGATCGTCATGTCCAGAGCAGCCAGAATCTTGCTGTTCTCCTGGACCACAGCAGTGTCTTGCCTGATGTTGGCTGGCGTGATTCCCACCAAAACGGGGAGCCATGGTATTGGCGTTGATTTGAGAAAGCTGCTAACAATCCTACCCGTGACATTGATTTCAGGGTCAATGAGAGTGTTGTGGGAACTTGTGACATACTGGGGTACAATTCAAACTAGTGCGGGGCTGTGTGCCCCTGCCCTGCAACCCTGAGTGCCTTACAATGCCTTGCTGTAGAGCTCCCAACTGGGCCACTCACAAATAGCCAAACAGAGTGCAAGCCACACACTGAGTGTCTGTGTAACTTCAGCCTGCCAATTACACTCTGGTTCTCACTAGTCTTGGTTATACTGCAGGGTGACCCCAACGCACCCCCAGTCCCAGATTTCCCCCCAGAAATGTATGTCCTGTATTGCTCAGCCCTCTCCTGGACAATACAAATATTTTAAGTCTGTTACTCCTTTAAGGGAATAATATTCCAACTTATTATCTTAAATGGAGTTACCCAGACACTTCAACTTAAACACACTGGATTCTATAAAACAGTAAAAGAAGTTTACTAACTACAAAGAAATTTTAAATGAGGATAAGTAATGAGGTACAAAAGTCAGAAATGGTTACTAGAAAAATAAAGATAAAACACTTATTAGTGTCTAACTCAACAATCTATATGAGATTCAAGCAAAATTTCTCACCACATGCTTCCAGCAAGGTTATTGACCAAACTCTTCATGTCAGGACCCCTCCCTCAAAGTCCAGCGGCTGTTTCTTTTTGTCTTCTCAGGTGCAGAGAATGTGATGGGCAGGGAGAGAAAGTGAGCAGTATCTTGTGGTGGTTGACCCTTTTTTTTATACTTTCCTCCCCCTCTTGAAAAATGTTTCCAGCTGGGAACTATGGGACAAAAAGTCTGTGTGGAAGGAAGTTCCTTGGTCTTTCTTCCACCTGTTTAAGTTTCTTTTGTTTCCCCTTCCTGCTTGGTGACTCTGTTTAGTGCTTAAATGAAAATTAATGCAAACATACGTTCTTTGTTGAAGACAGGTCTGTTCAACCAGTTTGGTATGATGTCAGTTTTGAACATGATACAGGGAAATCTTATAATGTTCATAGCATGCATGCATCACATCCCCAGGATATGCCAGCAAGCTTCTGGATGATGTTAACTGTTCGAGGGTTTTCCCTTCACCCTCTCCCCTGGCTCTTGTCATGCAGTCAGAAAGCAGAAGACCAGAAATCCAAAATTCAGTCAATGCAATGTTTATTGGGAATAATTTCCTGCAAGCAGTGTCCCATCCCCCGGTCCTCAGCAGGCATAATTATACCTGAAATGCATGCCCTTGGTCTCACACCTTACAATTTATGGTCATGTTCCAAATTGGGGGGTCATGGGTCTGGGGTCTTCTTCCCACCTCTTTTGTACCCCATGGGAGGGGTATGGAGTGAGGTTGTGCTACGGTCAGGGGCAGACATTTCTCTGGTCTTGTAGTGTTTTATACCTTCCCCCTAATCCCCTCTTACCCCTCCTGACTGGTTGCTTGACCTTGCCTATGTAAGAATGCAAGAAAATAAGAACGGCCATACTGGGTCAAACCAAAGGTCTATATAGCCCAGTATCCTGTCTTCAGATAGTGGCCAATTCCAGGTTCCCGAGAGGGAATGAAAAGAACAGGTAATCATCAAGTGATCCATTCCCTGTCTCCCATTCCCAGATTCTGGCAAACAGAGGCTAGGGACACCATCCCTGTCCATCCTGGCTAATAGCCATTGATGGACCTATCCTCCATGAACTTATCTAGTTCTTTGTTGAACCCTGTTATAGTCTTGGCCTTCACAACATCCTCTGGCAAAGAGTTCCATAGGTTGACTGTGCGTTGTGTGAAGAAATACTTCCTTTTGTTTGTTTTAAACCTACTACCTATTAATTGCATTTGGTGACCCCTAATCACCGTGAGATAGGAGTTGAGGCACTCTTCAAATTGTGTGCTCATATATTACACTCTCACCATGCCCAGTAACACTTTAACTGTTCCTATCTGTTTCCATTATACTAACAAACCCATCTGGCTAGACAGAAGCAACATACAGTGTCTTTGTCCTTTGTTCAGACATATTCATGAGGATATAAGTGTATCAAAAATCAAACAGGCAAGCAAAACCCAAAATTCTATCTCAGGCGAAAATACAGGCCTGAATCTTACATTGTCACTAGCACTTCTAACATTATCTCTTGTCTTTATCTCCTTTTTGGTATTGTGAAGGTATTTGCGATAGCTCAATGTCTGATCAACGTTAACTCTAAGGTATCGTGGATTGTGGTCAGATGATAAAGGCGGACGACAAAAGTCCTCTTTCAGTGTCACTTTGGCCTCATGGTTATTCAAGTGTAAGGCAGAGATGAATGTTTTTGAAGCACTGGGCTACAGTTACCAAGCTCTGAGATACGTCTCAAGTATCCAGAGATCGTAGTTCATGACCTTCTCTATGGCCTTCAGACAGGTCGCTCGTGTTGCTAGTGTAATATGTCTGCATAGTTTTGTTCTGACACCATGAAATAGCTCTTGCCAACCAGCTATTATAACATGAGAAGATGCTGGAGACTTTAGTAACAGTAAACAGCTTACTTAACTTATTACTGAGAACTATACAGATAGTATTACTGGCTTGCCTGCCTGGCTCCAAGAAGCAATGTGCTTCTGCTGCTCACTCCAAAAGGCTCACTCCAAAATATTTCCTCTATATAACACTGGGGATAACTTCGGTTCCTGCTCCATTGTTCCTACTATCGATACACAACCTGCCTGTGCATTTGCATTTTGGAGTACTTTGAAAATCAGCTCTTAGACAAACCTTTGCTCAGTGTAATCTATGGAGTCTGTACCACTCCTCTGAAATGAACAGTACATTTCACTTTCCATTGCATTGTCTGTTCCACTAAATAGTGTAGGTCTCACTGAAGTTCTGGACCTTGTGGAAGGTGTGGGAGCACTGCAAGCAGAGCACCTTTCTTCTGTGTATTACACACACCAGTATTGGTACTGTTACCACTTTTAACCCAAGCAACTAGCCAAAAAATCAAGGTCTTATAGGTTTTCCCAGGTAGGAGGAGTAATTGACGATGGAGTCCAGTACCTTTGATGCATTCCTGTTAATTACCAGAGACTGTACAAAGGACTGAATCCCTGATTGCAGAAGGAAGCAAAATAACAGGAGACTGTGTCC
>NW_027056582.1:0-5000 GCF_011386835.1 Chrysemys picta bellii
TTGGCAGGGAGCCCCCAGGCAGCAAAATGGCTGAGCGAGCTGGCTGCCCGGGACAGGCTGAGGATGTCCCCGCTTGCAGCGCCATGCACCAGCCTGGCGAGGGATGGCTGGCTGGGGAGGGCACCAAGCGCAGCCTGCAATGGGCAGAGTGGCGGGTGGGGGTGGCTCCCAGCACGGACAGCGGAGATGGGAGGCGGGAAGGGGAGAGGTCAGTGCCCTGGGCAGGGGGATTCCCCGCTCCCCCACTGCAAAACAGCACACCCCCACCTCACCACCAGCAACCGAGATGGAGGGGACAGCTTAGTGCACGGGGGGGTGGGGTCCGTGATACTCCCAACTGCAAAATGGCAACCCCCTCCCCCCTGTCTGCACCCCAGATGCTGAGGAGGGAGGAGGAAACCTTCCAGCTGCACCTCAGCGGCTCCCAGCTTCCCTCCCCCTGAAAACACCCCTCTTTCCAATCCTGCTCCCCAAACTCACCCCTACGCACGCTCTCCATGCAGGCTCTGTCAGGAAGGCCAATTAGACAGGGCCTTGTGTCCTGGGGATGCACTGAAGGGCCATGGTCAGGAGGGGACTGGAAAGATGCAGTTTGGGGGGGGGCAATGCCCCTTCACATTCCCCCCCATCTTCACCCCTGCCAGTGGACCAGCCAGGACTACGTCATGGCCCATCTTTGGGCTACAGCCCACGATTTGGAAGCCCTGCCCGAGGGTGAACTTCATCCGGCCCAGCTGACTTGTTCTTTAGCCTGTTCTTTCCGTGTTCGGGGGGGTGGGGGGGCGTGCTCCTGCCCCTGGCTGTTAGCATTAATGGTGTTCAGCATCTGGTCACAATGAACTTTGATTGAAGTGACTGAAGCCAAACAGGCAGGAAATGCTCAGAGATGCTCAGAGGACGTCAGCCTGACAGATAAATACACTGCTAGGAGCTGGATTATACCATGTTATGGGTGGGGTTAAAATCTCATTGACACAGCTGTGAGGATGCACTCTTCATTTAAGACAGCTGGAAGCAACAGGTAAGGGGGCCTCGTGTAGAACAAGCCATGCTGGCGTGTGCCCAGAAACTAGCCCCAGGTGGGCAGAGGATGCCACCGAGTATCGTTCTGAGCTGGTGCGTGTGTGACAGAGACAAGCCGGGCAGTGCAGCCAGGACACGGAGGTAGAGCAGGAAAGCCGAGCAGAGCCTGTGAGCATGGTGTGATCGTGGGAGGAGCATAGAGAGCTTTTGGGTTCAGGTGCTGGCTAAAGAGGCTTGGAGCTGAGAGCAGGGAGGCTAATCCCTGCTGTTGGTTCCTGCTGTGTTTGGAGAAGCAGGACTCTGTATGTTCCTTGTCAATAAACAAGACATCAAAAAATTACCAGACTCCATTGCCAATTTCTGCTCCCCACTGGAACATCCCCAGGGCCCCAAACTTTGACTAGCCCCTTGGGTTGAAGAGGGACACCAATATCTTTATTGTGTGGTTTCGTTGCACGTCTATCTAATCTCAGTGGTTCATCAGCAACTAATTACTGTTGCAATGTTTTCTCATGTAATAACCATATTTATTAAAAACACAGAGGGCAGGTTTTTGAACCCAAACTCACCAGTGCTAATACATGCAGGATTCAGATGTAAAGTCCTGGCTTTGAGTCATCCCCCATTTAAATGCTCAATGACAGTTGCTAGAAATCCAGTGTCATGATTCATTGATCACTAATGCCAAGGGGCAGTGGCAGGGCTGGGAGAAGCAGAGGTTAATGTGGGTCTAAAGTCGTAGTGAGTGACATGGCTTCCAGCGAGGCAGAGTGGAAGCGGGGGTCCAGTTATACACACCAATCACGCTTTTCGTGTCATTCGAACGCACCGGCGGGGTCGGCTCTCAGCATTTATTCCAGGGGATTTACCATGCAGAAGCCAACAGGAAGGGAGTGAGCAGAGTAGAGGCATTGCAGGGACTGCACTGATTAGGTGGGGGCTGGCGCGCCGTGTCTGATCTAATATTGTCTCCCCTTCTCAGCGGCGCCGGCTCCCAAGGAGGATGGGCTCCTCCTGCCGGACCCAGCACACGTCTGTTGGCTTAACCAGGATGAGGGAAGACTTGCACTCCCCACTCTTACAGAACCCTGCCCAGTAGATGTAGCCTTTCCCATTGAGCAGGACGTTCTGACACTTGTCGTACCACCAGCCTCCATAGCTACTTGCGCAATTCCCACTGGTCTGGTCCTGATCCTTGTCAGTCGTGCTGAACTTCATGTTGTCGTGTATGCCCCCCAGGCCGGAGTGGTAGGTGGTGAGATAGTCCTCACCGTCCCCAGAGTACCTGCCCAGCCTCAGCGGGTACCCGCTGGGCTCATCCTCGACACTGAAGATGTCGTACTCTGCGTAGCGGGTGTTGTTGGATTTGTCCTCCACGACAAAGCGGACCTTGTAGATGTTCTGCCGCGTGAGCAGGGACAGGTACTCGTTGCCCAGCCAGTAATCCTGCTGCACGTTCCCAAAGCCGTACTTGTAGGTGCTCCAGGACTCCTTCCAGGTGATCTCTGTGTTGTAAGAATTTCTCTGGACAACGGTCCAGCCTTTGCCTTCGGTGTCCATGTCACACCACACCACTCGAGGGGGAGAGCCTGCCGGCTGGATGACATGGACCCCGCTGGGGCTGTCCCTGGGGATGTTGCTGCAGTCTTTGGGGAACCCTGAAATGCCACGAACATCAGGTTAAGGGGGCAGATGGGGAGGCGGGGAGAGAGCGCTAGCTAGCTCAATCAAATCAGCCTGGGGTAACTGGAGGCTGGGTTTTAGAGGCAGGTCCTGTGTATTTCACAATACTACAGCCACAGAATCCGCCCCGGCCATTCCTGGCCACAGAATCCGGCTCCAGATCTTACACTTTCATTTTACCAATAAAATAAAATAAGAATAGTTTCTTGCTCTGCTGGTTTTGAAGAAACCTTGAAGAGATGAATCAAGTGTAAACCAAGGCTCTGTATCCTTCCTGAGTCCGTACTGCTGAAGAAATCGTTTGGGGAGGGTGGGGGAGACGCTGCCAGATCCATCTCAGCGAATGTCAATTATGAAACCCATCAGTGACAATTTAAATGGGAGTTTTCAAAGAGCCTAAGGGAGTTTGACACCCGACTGTGATTGGAATTCAGTGGGATTTAGGCACCCAACTCCCTGTGGTGCCTTTGAAAATTCCAGACATCCTATCGAGGGGCTTGTCTTTGGGGCGGAAATTGTCCCAAACTATCCTGGTAGAATGAAAGCACTGTGGTTATACTGCTCCTCCCCTCCCCAGGGTCATCCCTCGAGCCTGAGCCCCCCCAGCTCCCCTACCCCCCAGACAATCCCCCTGTGTGCCCCACTGTGACAAAGCGGTTCTGGCGGAACCCAACTGAGAGTGCCAACTCAGGACAAATTGCTCAAATAGGGCAGTTACAGCCCAAGGCTGGGGTTCTTTCCACCTCTAAGGCAAACCAAACCAGCCAGACTAAGAGGACTTCAGTCTCACCCCACTGGCTAACTGCAAGTCTCACAAGCAATCTCCTTAGACACTCCAGTTTCCCAGTATTACCACCAGTGCCACTCGTTATGGGGACAAATGGTTATGAAAACCAATACCCCAGTAAAAGAAAAAGGTTCTCCTGATCCCAAAGGACCAAGCCCCAGACCCAGGTCAATATACAAATCAGATCTTACCCACAAATCACGCTGTTGCCAATCCTTTAGAATCTAAAATCTAAAGGTTTATTCATAAAAGGAAAAGGATAGAGATGAGAGTTAGAATTGGTTAAATGGAATCAATTACATACAGTAATGGCAAAGTTCTTGGTTCAGGCTTGCAGCAGCGATGGAATAAACTGCAGGTTCAAATCAAGTCTCTGGGATACATCCCCCGCTGGGATGGGTCCTCAGTCCTTTGTTCAAAGCTTCAGCTTGTAGCAAAGTTCCTCCAGAGGTATGAAGCAGGATTGAAGACTCGATGGAGATGAGGCATCAGCCTTATATAGTCTTTTCCAGGTGTAAGAAAACCTCTTTGTTCTTACTGTGGAAGATTACAGCAAAATGGAGTCTGGAGTCACATGGGCCAGTCCCTGCATACTTTGCTGAGTTACAAGGCGTATCTGCCTTCTCTTAATGGGTCCATTGTATAGCTGATGGTCCTTAATGGGCCATCAAGCAGGCTAGGCAGAGCTAACACCAGTTTGTCTGGGATGTCACCCAGAAGCATAGCATAAGTTTGAAATACAGACAGTATAGAGCCAATATTCATAACTTCAACTACAAAAGTGATACACACATATAGATAGCATAATCATAACCAGCCAACCATAACCTTGTTTTAGACACCCCATTTGACCCCCTTTATACAAGATTTGCGTGCCACTACAGGACCTTGGTTGCAACAATGATCTATATGGTCCCAGATTATATCAATAACGTCACACCCACCCCCATAGCTGAGCCGAGGGGGAGGAGCTGCTGAGCTCTGCGGGGGCAGGGGCTCAGGGCCACCTCTGGAGCTGGTTCGGCCCCTGGCCTGCCTGGGCAAGCCCCTGAGCAGCTCCCAGAGCCGCTGGAGGTGTGGGGAGAAGGGAATGAAAACCCCTGACAAGGAGGAACTGGCTCTCCCTGCTGCCTGGACTCTGGGGGCAAGGCTTCTAGGCATGAGCAAGAGATCCCCAGCTGTTAGCCGGGGCTAGCCCTAGTATAGGAGTTGGTGAGATGGAAGGGTAGAACTCCCAGCCAATTTGGGGGGGGTGCCTGGTTCCCAAACGCTGCCCTGCGGTTGGCACCAGTGCTCTTCAGTCACTGCCGGCGGCTTGGCAGCCGTTACCGGAGAAAGGGATAACGAAGCTGTGTAAAGCAAACAGCCAGTCGAGCAGCACCTCCCCCACCCCGGCTGGCCCATTCCCAGGCGCTGGAGGCCTGCGAATGGGAGTAGTGGGGTCACTAGCGCAGGCCGGCCTTGCGATCCCTTCGGAGAACTCAGCGTTCCTTGGGGCCCAGCGCTG
>NW_027056583.1:0-5000 GCF_011386835.1 Chrysemys picta bellii
AGGCCCTTACGTAAATTAAGCTGTCATGGGATAAGAGGGAAGATCCTTTCATGGGTTGAGAACTGGTTAAAAGACAGGGAACAAAGGGTAGGAATAAATGGTAAATTTTCAGAATGGAGAGGGGTAACTAGTGGTGTTCCCCAAGGGTCAGTCCTAGGACCAATCCTATTCAACTTATTCATAAATGATCTGGAGAAAGGGGTAAACAGTGAGGTGGCAAAGTTTGCAGATGATACTAAACTGCTCAAGATAGTTAAGATCAAAGCAGACTGTGAAGAACTTCAAAAAGATCTCACAAAACTAAGCGATTGGGCAACAAAATGGCAAATGCAATTTAATGTGGATAAATGTAAAGTAATGCACATTGGGAAAAATAACCCCAACTATACATACAATATGATGGGGGCTAATTTAGCTACAACTAATCAGGAAACACACACAGACACTTTGCAATAAACCCAGGAACTGTTGTGATGCTATTGAAACATTCTATTTACATGCATCACACTAGTGTGCCCATGGGACTATAGACCTGCTAAAACCATGAGTTTCTGCTTTTGGCAGCAATGTTTGCTAACTGAGATTGTCTCAAGTGTAATGTTGGAAAGGGTCAGCCAAATGTAGGCCACCTCCCAGCTACTAAATTGCTCAATGAATGTTGTGGGAATTATTGGGAAATGACTTTCTAGGTACTTAGTTTGTTAGCAACATTATGTGCTCGTAGAAAACTTCTCTGAGCATATCTAACAATCATATAGTGCTTTCCGCTTCAGAGGATCCCAAATGGTTTAACGAACTAGCAGCACAACTATTGACAAGCAGCCATCTCTGGAGGGGAGCAGAAGCAGCCAGCCAAAAAAACCGCAAATAAACCCTGATGCACAACATGCTGAACAACAGGACTAGGGTGCAGGGTACTGACGCAAACCTGTGCTCTTCTGCAGGAGGGCCATCAGATCTGTGAGGCTCTCAAGTAATGCATATGGCACTCCTTTTTATCTGCCTGGGAAGGATGGGTGCATTTAGCTGTTTGCCATGTTACTGGATCCCAGAATTCTGGACATATCAAACATCCAAACCAAGATAATCCAGCAAACCAGCACCAAATTCCAGTCCCTGTTTTTTGTTTTTACAGTTGGAGCCTTTCGTGGCATCGTCTTTGGGGCCGATCAGTAATTTGGATCTGTTCACAGCCTCTCCACCACCGCTGGAGAGGGAAGCCAAAACCAGGGCTAAGAATGTGCTGAGCTTGTTTGAAGAGGAGGAAGTGGAGAAAATGGAAGATCAAGACGTCAGTAAGATTGAGCAGAAAGAAATAAGAAAGGTGAGCAAAGAGCAAATTGGCTCCCTGGCTTGCCTGCAGACCTAGTCTCCCTCTAACCTCCTCTCCTTGCAATGTTCCTGCTCCTTTGTCTCACCTGCTGTCTAGAACAGCCGTTCTGTGTTTCTGCTTCATCAGCTCTTCCTGATCCTGTCTGAAACCAGCTTTACTTGGCTGCCTGTTCCTCTGGATCTCTCTTCTCTTATCAAGTTCGCTGTAACTAGCTCTAACTCTGGTGTCTGTGTCTGTGTGTCTGAAATTTAAACTATTACTTTAAACAAAGCTGCCTGGGGTTGGCCTGGCACATAGGACCAGAGCTCAGATCCTGAGCTAGCTCTGAGATTGCTGTGGCGGGAGGGTCTGGGAATGCAGAGGTGCTTCTGATACTTCCCTTCACCACTCCCTCCCCTCCTCACATCTGACCAGGTGGATCTAACAGGAGCCATTTCCCATTATGAAAGGGGAGCTTAGCTCCAAGCCACCTGTATATAAGTGGTATGTGAACCCTGAGAGCCCGTTATGCTCCCCAGGGCAAAATACTGTAACTCACACCTCTGTGCTAGTGAGCCTGACCTGGTATCTCCACCACTACCCTCTGACGGGTGTTGCACCAAGGGACAGGAGAGCACAGAGTTCCTTTCTGCCAAGGCGAGGCTGGCCTGCTGACACCCTGAATCAGCCCATCTCACCACTGCCCCTTTTCAAGCAGGTGCTGCAGCATTCCTCACGTTACATCGCCAGGGTCTGCAAGGCTGGACCCAGTGCACTGTGTGTGTGCATGATGATTTTTAATACAGAACTACAATTAGGAGAACTTGTGAACAACTTCATTCATTTAAATGCAGCGGGCCCCTACATGCTAATAAGTCTGAGTCCTGTCGGATGGGATGGGCAGCAATTTCTGGAGCTGATGGCTCCTAATGGAAAAAACTCTGCCTCCAGCCCCCACCTGTTTGAAACCAGGTGGCTGATGGCCTGAGCATCTCTGCTGATTCCGGCTATGGAGCATCCCAAGTACACCGGATATATTGTGAGGTACTTGATGTGCTCTCCAGCAGACCGGGGCACATAATAGATTTTTTTCAGTTCACTGGCAGTTTTGAAAAGTTGCATGGAAATTTGTTTTTGTTTCAACCCTAAAAATGTAGTTTAGGCTTTCAGGCAGTTTGAGAAAAGCAAGCAAAGGATTCAAGAAACAAGGTGTGGTGGTGAGTCTTGGTTATGAGCTATAGCCCAGTGGTTAGGGTAGCGAGCTAGCATGTGGGAGGCCCATGTTCAATTCTCCTCTGTCTGATGTGGAGAAGGGATTTTGAGTTTGGGTCTCTCCCCTGGCAGGAGACTGCTGAAAACTATGGGATATTCTGATGTGGGGATCCCACATCTCTCCTGTAGAAAAGCTTGTATAAATAAATAAACTCAACTGTAAATAAGCCCCTTTGTTTTCAGTTTAAACTGATTTTTACTGAAAAATCCCTGGTTTTACAAAAAGTATTTGTTTTTTTCCAATGTTCACCCTACTTCTGTATCATTCAAATATGTAAAAAATAACTTTTTATTAGGAAAATACAGTACATTGCATGAGAGAGATGTATTACAGTCTGTGCGTGTGTGTGTGTGTGTGTGTGTATGCGAAGCTGCCTGTTGAAGTAAGGCTATGTATTAATCTAGAAGATACACACAAGAAACAAACAGGCGTGCATGCAAGCTCTGAAGTGCACGCGCATCTGAATGTACTGATGAATCTCGCGTACACATTTCAAGCTGTTAGCAGATGATGGTTTAAAGATCTGACACTAAAATGGGAAGAAAATGAAAATCATATACATTTTAGAACACACAGTATTCAAAAGTTTAAAAAAAAAAAAACAGGAGAAAAGAATGAAGTTGAATGTATGTGCTGCACATGGTGTGGCCCGATTATTAAATGTAACTATTTATAGGCTAATAGTTCTAAGTCTACAACAGTAAATTGTTTATTCAAATGAAAAGTTTTATTTGAGGATTAGGGATATATTGTTTTCTTAAACTCTGAGGTGGCATTGTCTTTTGAGTTCTGTTTTAATTCTGCAACAAACCACATTGAATTCCATTAGTCAAAGCTTTAATCTATTTTTTCCCATATCCTTCCGTCTACGAAAATAAAACCAATATTTATCTAGAAAAATTAATTTTTCACTGCTTTTTCACCTGCTTTTATTGCTGTAGCAATAAACACCGATAAATTCCTGGGGAAAAATAAATTAAAATAAAAACAGAAAACAAAGGACCCTAACTATAAATTACTGAATAGTCACTGGAGCGGGGACTTAACCTTGGGTCTCCCATATCATAGGTGAGTGCCCTAACCACTGGGCTACAGAGGAATTTATATTGGGTTTCTCTGGCCCAATGACTGTAGAATTGTAGGGCTGGAGGTACCTTGTGGAGTCAAGTCCAGCCCCCTGCACTGAGCCAGAACCAAGTAAACCTAGAGCATCCCTGACAGGTGTTTGTCCAGCCTGTTCTTAACAACTTCCAGCGATGGGGATTCCACAGCCTCCTTGGAAGCCTGTTCCAGAGCTTAACTTCCTCTAGAGTTACAGTTTTTCTGACTATGAATTGCTCCATGGTTTGCGCTGAGTGTCGATGCAGTAATTTGCAGTGGGTATGTTCATGTTAGTGTCTGAATCTGCCTTCTGGCGCCTAGTCTCCAGGTCTGTTTTACATCAATAAGTGAATGCTGAAATTGACATCTGTTAGACTTCCCGTTGCTGAGGGCTTGTCTTAATAGGTGAGTTGTACTGTTAAACTGGTGTTTAAATCAGTTTAATTAAACTAATACAAACCTCTGTGTGAACACTTAGATACAAGCCAGGGTTAAATCTTTTTATTTCATTGTGTACTGCAGGGGGCTTAGTGTTTGTTTGATTTGATTTGATTAGTTAAAGCTGTACAACTGTGCCTGTGTGTATAAAGACTAGCCTGACTTGCATTGCAAACCCACTTCATTAGTGTATAAGTGTGATACTGGGAACAAACTGTTAGTGGGTTTTGTAACTGTGTGTGTGTGGGGGGTTTTTCTCCCCTTCCCTCAGCCTGCTGAGAAGAGCTCTCATTCCAAAAGCACTGGAGTGTTTCAGGATGAGGAACTTCTCTTCAGTCACAAGCTGCAGAAAGACAATGATCCTGATGTTGATCTCTTTGCCAGCCCCAAGAAA
This sequence comes from Chrysemys picta bellii, assembly GCF_011386835.1. Lineage (NCBI taxonomy): Eukaryota > Metazoa > Chordata > Testudines > Emydidae > Chrysemys > Chrysemys picta. Next base: position 4,519 of record NW_027056583.1, read on the forward strand.
TCAGAGGTGAGTTCAAAGTCCTGTTCTGAATCTGCTATTTAAAAATGGATTCTTTGAAATGTACAGATTGTAACATTGCTCTGATGTCCCTTACTCGAGTGTTCTGGATAAGGTCGCTGACCACCAGAGAGGACAGAGTAAATGTGGATGCAGTAATCAGCAGTTAAAAATGTGGCTTTGACCTAGGTGGCATTTTGTCTTTATTTCAGTCTGCAAAACTTCGTGTGAAGCTGTCATCTGCAGGGGGGCTCTTTGGAGATGATGATGAGGATGATCTCTTCAGTATTGCTAAAGCAAAGCCTCCGGTACTTGCCTTTTTATTGTAAATGACTTCTTTAAAAGATGTAGAAAAAAGGTGGGTGGGTGGGTAACAGATTTCCAAGTGAAATCAGTTGTGCATAGAGTAGAAACTTGTTAAAGTGACTCTCTTCAGTTAGTGGAACCTTGCTCAACAGATCTGTATTCAGGTTTACATCAGCTGA
>NW_027056584.1:0-5000 GCF_011386835.1 Chrysemys picta bellii
CTATTATTGGCATTTTATTCCCCATTTTACATCTGTCACCGCACCGTTGACCAGCCTTTTAACCAAGGACAGCCCTCGATGTGTGATTTGGACCGAGGAATGCGAAGACGCCTTTCTGGAAGTCAAAACAAGTCTCTGTCATGAACTGGTCCTCTAAAGCCCAAATTTCAACCGGGACTTTGTCCTCCAAACGGACACCTCAGAGATAGGACTGGGCGCTGTCCTGTCCCAAGCGATCAATGGGGAAGACCATCCGGTCTTATATATTAGCCGGTAATTGTTTCCGTAGGAGAAGAACTACACGGTGGTGGAGGAGGCCCTGGCAGTGAAATGGGATTGTGATGCCCTACATTACTACCTTCTTGGAGCCCCATTCACCCTAGTCACCAACCACGCCCAACTTCAGTGGATGAATAAAATGAAAGACAATAATATGAGAATACAGCAATGGTACCTGGCATTCCAGCCCTATGCCTTTACGGTTCACCATAGGGCAGGCAAGGACCACGCTAATGCTGACTTCCTGTCATGCCTGGGAGGTGTGGAAGAGTCCAGCCACGAGGAGCGGAAGCCAGACTTAAGGGGGGTCTGGCTCCCCGCCACCCCCAGAGGGGATGAGCCTCTCTGGACACCAAAGTGGACAGAGCCAGCAAACCCTGTGCCCACCCCTCAGAGGTCAAGACGCAGAACAGGAAGCATAAAAGCCCGACCCCAGAGCTCACTTGAAACTCAGCCACTGGAGAAACGAGACGCCTGTGGCGTAGCTCCCAGTGGGGAGACCCCAAGGAGCTGCCAAACCAAACGCTCGCCAGCTACCCCGAGGAGTCCATGGTGTGTGACCCTGTGTAGGATGCCATCCGGATCCAGGTATCTCTAAAGGGGGCGGTAGGAAGTAGCCCGGGGGCAGCCAACTCTGGTCTGGCTGCAACACTACCAGAGCCAATGTCAGTGTCTTGCGGTCAGGATCCCCACTGACACAGCAGCGGGCCTTCTGCCACTGCTAGGGCCCCGGGCTGGGATGCAAAGGAGTGGGTGGGCCTGTGTCCCCCTGCCACCCACCTTGCAGCTGGTAGTCTCCCCCTCTCCCCGGCTGCTCATAGCCAGAAGCCTGAGGTTTGCTGTTCAACCGTTTGCTCAGCCCCTGCCTGAGGGCCTGAGCCACTGACTGTTTGTTGCCCCACCCTGACCCAGGGACTGGGCCTGCTAATACTTAACCTGTTTGCTGAACTCCTGCCTGAGGGCCTGAGCTACTGACTGTTCGCCACAAGCCAGGCTAATTCCCCGACACCTCTGACCAAAGTAGCGAGGCGGTCTGGCTCCCCGCCACCCCAGAGGGGTACGAGCCCCAGCCGAACTGCCCTACATATCCATCAAAATTATAAAGCATAAACATTGAGTTCTGACATGCCTAAGTAATATGCACTCAGTGTTCTGCAGTCACTCACCCAACTTAGGTCAACAGTGACCAACCTGTGACCAGTGCTGGCAACTAGAAACAACAAAACACCCCTTGGTAAGTGACTGTGAGAACCAACCCAGGGACCATAGACAATTTCAGGAGGAACAAACATGCCCAGAGTGTCAATAATGTTCATGACCCAACCATATGTTGTCAGAACCAGGATCTCACCTGGAGTGGCTCTCACAAGCTAAGAGGGCTGCAGCATGGGCAGGATTTCAAAAAGCAACTACCAAAATTCTCCATACGCTACAGGGGTTAAGGAGGGATGCTTTTCCCATACAGTCAGTGCTGTCCCCAATGTCCCAGTGTGGCACTAAGGGGTGCTGTGCAGAAGGGATGGGGCTGCCGTAGCATCATGTAGGGGAGCGCTATGCTGCAGGGAGCAAGGTGGGAGCTTACTAGAGGGCACAGTCCCTTTGCAGTCAATGCTGACCCAAATGCCCCAGCAGAATGTATTTTCTGTGGGGAAAAAAATTATGCGTAGCACATGAATTCTGTGCGTTACAGTGCCACAGAATTCCCCAGGAGTACCCCTTGGAGTCGGGGCTGACCCAAATGCCCCAGCACGGTGCTGTGCTGCAGTGAATGCTGGATTTCACATTAGAAACAACCAACTCATAGGCCCTGCTTCTCACTGAACATCCCAAAGCACTTTCTCTCATCATTGGGGTGTGTTTCCCCAGTCACCTGGCCAAACACTCTCTTCAGTTATTCCATTCTGCCCCATCTTCTAAAATCCACTTATATTTTCTTTGGACACAGGATTCCTGATTCACTTCCTGGTACCCACCTGTCCCACCCCAGAGGTGGCTGCAGTTGAGCAATCACGGAGGTTATGTCCCTAAAGCCCTTATGCGGTTTACCCAGCTGGGTGTCTGTTTCCAAACATCTTGGCTCCTCCCCAACAGTCCCACCCGGCCGTACCAGATCCCCCTTCCCCTGTGTGTGCACAGCCTCATGAGGACACAGATTCGAAGATAAATAATCCCAGTGGTTGCTCCCTGGCTGTTATTCTCAGCATTGGAGATTTCCTGTTTGCTCCAGCATCCCCCGTTCACCTTCGTGCTGAACCGAGAGACACGACTGTGAGTGTGCCCAGGAGAAGGGCAGGTGAGTCTGTGCTACCCAGAGCCCCACTGCCTCAGAGCTAGGGACAGAGGGGTCCAGAGAGTGAATAAAGTGGAAGAACAGCGGGAATTGGGATCAATCTAAATAATTACCCATCTACTACCATTTCCACAGACCCCACTCTTACAGCTGGGGAGGGAAACCAGGAGTACAGACTCCCAGCCTCCCTCTCCTCCGCCGCTCTAGTCCACTAGACCCCACTGCCCTCTTAGAGATAGTGTCAGCTGGTGGAACTCTTTGCCAGAGGATGTTGTGAAGGCCAACACTATAACAAGGATCAAAAAAGAACTAGATAAGTTCATGGAAAGACAGATCCACCAATGACTATTAGCCAGGATGGGCAGGGACGGTACCCCTAGGCTCTGTTTGCCAGAATCTGGAGTGGGCGACAGGGGATAGATCACTTGATAATCACCTGTTCTGTTCATTCCCTCGGGGGCACCTGGCATTGGCCACTGTGGGAAGACAGGACACTGGGCCAGATGGACCTTTGGTCTGACCTAGTGTGGCCGTTCTTATGTTCTTATGGTTGATGCTGATCAGGGAGCTCAGCAGGGAGCTGGAGCATGAACAGAAAAGACCAGGGGACTGTATTTCTTAACGGGGATCTAGGCTGATGTAGGGAGCTACCTCCTGCTGTCTGGATTTAGGTGGCTGGGACTGGAAGGGAGCCAGTGCCCTCTAGAAGGGAAAAACCCCAGATCCCGTTTCCTATAACTCCCTCCTGGGGCGGGGGGGTTTCCCTTCCAGCTGCTGCAATGCTGGGAGTCCTCCCTGCGCTCCCCTGCCTGTTCCTCCTCTCCCTGCCGAGCTTCAGCTCTGGCTCCAATGACAACGGCACCGTGGTGCTCACCACCAGTGGCCCCATCCGGGGCAAGCGCCTCCAGGCTGGCTCCAGCACAGTGACGGCCTTCCTGGGCATCCCCTATGCCGAGCCCCCCGTGGGGACCTTGCGCTTCCAGAAACCGCTTCCCCACCAGCCCTGGAGCCAAATCCTGGAAACCACCAGCTTCGGCAATGTCTGCCACCAGCCTCCGCTTCCTAGTTACCCTGAGACCAAATTATTGACACCCACCACGCCGCAATCTGAGGACTGCCTCTTCCTCAATGTCTGGGTGCCCCATCCCCGGCCCCCTACACCAGCCCCCATCCTCATCTGGATCCACGGCGGTGGGTTCTTCACCGGGGCAGCCTCCGTTGAGATCTATGATGGGCGCTTTTTAGCAGCAACCGGGAAAATGATCGTGGCCTCCATGAACTACCGGCTGGGGGCGCTGGGCTTTTTGTCTCTGCCCCCGGCCGCCCCGGGGAATGCCGGCCTGTGGGACCAGCGCCTGGCGCTGCGCTGGCTGCGGGACAATGCAGCCGCCTTTGGTGGGGATCCAGCCCATGTGATGCTTTCCGGCCATGGCTCTGGGGCTGCGTCAGTCGGCTTCCACCTCCTCTCCCCGGGGAGCCGGCCCCTCTTCACCCGCGCCATGCTGCAGAGCGGATCCCCGACAGGACCCTTGGCTTCAAGTTCGCTTGAGGAGGCCAAGGAGAGAGGCCAGAGGCTGGGCCAGCTGCTGGGCTGCACCGATAGCGATAACACGGCCTTGGTGGGCTGCCTGCAGGGGAAAGAACCCGGGGAGTTCCCCAAACACGAGTTCTCCATCTTGCGCCACAGGGAGCTGCTGGGGCTGCCCTTTGTGCCGACAACAGATGGGGATTTCCTGCCTGATTCACCATCAAGACTCCTGCAGGCTAAGCAGAGCCAGCCTATACCCATCGCAGCTGGTTTCACTGCCAACGAAGGCTCCTACCTACTACTCTTTTCTGCCCCCACCTTACAGCTGCAGAACGCCAGCAACGTCGGTATGGAGGAGCTGCTGCTTGTGTTGAAGCTCATGGTGCCAGGGGCACCAGAAGGGGCCGTCCAGGCTGTGGCTCGGTGGTACAGCCAGGAGGGGGAGAAGCAGGGCGAGGCACAGTATCGATGGGCCATGGAACAAATTGTTGGTGACTACATCATTTTGTGCCCAGTAGCCGAGCTGACCAGGCTAGAAACAGAGGCCGGCAATCCCGTGTTTGCCTACAGCTTCAACCAGCGCCCCAGTGGATTGTCTACAGCAGAATGGACAGGGGTGCCACATGGCTCTGAGCTCCTCTACCAGTTCGGAACTCTGTGGTCCCTGGCAGGAGCCAACTCTACACACACAGAGGCTGAGGAAGTGCTGAACCGCACGATGATGCAATGGACTGCGGAGTTCGCCAGGACCGGGTAAGGGAATCCCCCACTATCCTCTGATCCCCTGAGCCAGACCATGAGAGCAGCTGTCACTCTTTGGCCAGGGGAACACAACGTCGAGGAAAAGCAGGCTCAATGCCATGGCAAAGAACAGGTCCCTTTGGAAAATAATTAATCTAACTG
>NW_027056585.1:0-5000 GCF_011386835.1 Chrysemys picta bellii
GAAGCAGCACTAGACTGGGGGAGAGATCCTGACTGAAAGAGATTCAGCCAGGAAGACTGGTGAGCGAGCTTTGAGCTTTGAATTCACTTAGCTTGTTAAGTTGGGATTAGTTGTGTTTTGCTTTTATTTTCTTATTTTCTTGGGTCACTGAAAATTGATCTTTCTGTAGTTAATAAACTTATTTTACTGTTTTATTGAAAGCAGAATGTTTGGATTGAAGAGTTTGGGAAATTCCATTTGAGATAACAGGATTTGTGCACATCATTCTCTTTTCATAAAATGACAGACTTTATAGGAGCTTGTATTTTCCAGGAGAGGACAGGACCGTACAAGATGTACATTCCTGGGAGAAAGTCTAGGACAGGGAATTTGCAGGTGTTGTTCTGCAGTGTAATTCATGAGTGGCTGGCCATAGCACTCACATGCTAAAACTAGGTTTAATTTACATGCTGGAGGCTGTGTGTGAGCAGACCAGGAGTGGAAGCTTACACAGCAAAGCAATGCAAAAAGCACCTCAGGTCAGAGGATTGAGGGGACACAGCTATTCACCAGTCCAGATTATATCCTGGCCAATGTCACATCGGGGCAGAGGCATCCTCCTACCATCCAACCGAAACACTGTGTGATAGTGCAGGGCTGGAATGGGGACTGATGCATGAGTTCAGTGTAATTCCCCTGCTAGCGACTGGAATGGGCATTGCGCACGCGCACACACACACACACGTCCTCTAGCAGTGGTCCCCTATCGGATAACAGGCCTACCACAGCTGCCAGCTAACAGAGCTATCTCTTCAGTCCAAGTGACAGCTCTCTGCTGTGGTGCCAAAGGTCCTGGGTTCTCTCCCTGCTGATGTGATGACCATGGGAGTTTGTGTGTAAATGAAGGCCCATAGGGTGTCTCAGACTCACACTGAATGTGATGATGGTGCAGATCTGGCCCTCCTTGGCTGTGCAGGTTTCCCCCTTCAGCACAGAGCCAACCTGGGGGATTGTGATGGTGCATTCCCTGCACTGCCAGCCCTCTGCCATAGGGTCCAAATGCAAATGAAAGGGGAATCAGAGAGATGGATGAGATGGGGGGAGATAGAGATATGCGGGGAGGGAGAGAGGTGGTGCCCATCTGCGCACAGCCCCCTCCTTTGTGCCTCTTGCAGCCAGCTCAGCCCTGTGTGGTACTTGCTGCAGCAGAATCCCCCTTCCGGCCCCAGGGGCCGAGCCAGCCAAAGCTGTCCCTGAGTCTCTGTATGGGCTGAGTGGTGCCACCCCTCCCCAAGACTTTCCCCCCAGTACTAGGCACAGCAGGCCAGCGGCTGTGAGGAGCAGAGCCCAGCAGACGCTGAGCTAGGGGGAGACAATTCCCCAGCGCAAAGAGACAACAGCTTCCCAGTGTCAGATCCAGTTCTGAGGCCTGGGAACCCAGTAGGCAGGAACTTCCCAGAGGGTGATCATACAGGGAAAGAGCCAGTAGCTTATTTGGACCAACAGGAAAACAAACAGGATGGAAATAAATAAAATTCGCCTCAGAAAAACCTCACCTGACACCTACTCACTCCTGAGCCACAGCTCCCGGCTATCCCCTGACAGCCCTGGGCTGCCCACAGCAGCCCTCAATCCTTACTCACACATTCTGCAATCCCAGCTCTGGGCTCTAAGGAAAAGAACTCCCCCGCACTTTGATCTTGACTGGAACTCATCCAGAGCCCCGCTCGAGAGATCCCCACTTGCAGGTGAACATCCAGTTTCACATAGCCGGGGTGTCTCTGCAAAATCCCACCTTATCAGCCCTCATTGTCTCGAGGACAGCTAACAGCTTCATCAATGCAGAGGCAGCCCAGATTCTGCAGATTCCCCTGCAACCCAAGGCCACTCCTGACCATATAGAGACTATTGAATGTTCCCCCTTGTCTTCTGGTCCAGGAACGGAGGAAACAGCTCCCCTGGAGGCCATGATTCAGGGGCACACAGAAATGTTACAATTAGGTGTGATCCATTCACCACACTTTCCCCTCATCCTCGGCATCTCATAGCTGGTCCTCCACAATCTGTTCATTTGGTGGCAAGCACAGGAAGCCCGCTTCTCATCAGAACAGTTGGCAACCCAGGGCTAGTGTGCCAGCATCTGGACGTAAAAAACATCAGATGGGAGCAGCTATCCAGGCAAAACCTTCTGATGAAACTACATCTGAACTTCGGGGGAGGGATAGCTCAGTGGCTTGAGCATTGGCATACTAAACCCAAGATTGTGAGTTCAATCCCTGAAGGGGCCATTTAGGGATCTGCGGCAAAAATCTGTCTGGGGATTAGTCCTGCTTTGAGCAGGGGGTTGGACTAGATGACCTCCTGAGATCCCTTCCAACCCTGGTATTCTATGATTCCCCTGCAAATGCCAAGACTACACTGGTCTTTTTGGAAAAAAGAATGTGGAAACTCCATCTCCACACCAGGACTATGAGTGCCCAAAAGAACTGCATCTGGGAGGAAAAATACACTTTAGAAGAACATATGCCATGTCAGAATCCGAGCTCACAGCACTCCAGAAGTACCTGCAGTAGAACGTGGCCCAAGGGTTCATCCACAAGTCAATCTCACCAGCTGGCACAACAAGACTTTTTGGCAAGAAAAAAGAAGGCAGTCCCAAACTCAGCATTGATTACCATGCATTGAATCAGAGAACTATCAAGAATTGTTACCCACTACCCCAATTCCTGAGTTGCTGGATCACATGGGGGATGTCTGTATTTTCAATTAGTTGGCCCTCTGGCAGGCATAAAACCTTGTGCAAATCAGGGAAGGGTACAAGTGGGAAGATTGCCTTCCAAATATTCTATGGACACTATGAATATCTCGTAATGCCTTTTGGGTTGACCAATGCCCCGGCCACTTTCCAACACTTCATAAACAATATGTCCTGAGAGATATTGGACCAGTATGTAGTAGTCTACCTAGACAACATATTGATTTTCTCCGACTACCCTGCTCATGTCCGAATGGTCCTGGAATACTTATGGCAGTGGTCCCCAACCTTTCAGTGTAGTGGGCACCAGACCACTAGCCGCCGAAATGCCGCTGAGGAGCGCGGCCACCGGACAAGCAGCTGCCGAAATGCCGCCGAGAAGCAGCAATGCCAAGAAGCGTCGCTGCCAAAATGCTGCTGAGAAGCAGCAGCATTTCGGTGGCGATGCTTCTTGGCGTTGCCGCTTCTCAGCGGCATTTCGGCGGCTGCTTGTCCGGTGGCTGTGCTCCTCAGCGGCGGGGCACTCCCTTGTCAGTAGGTGGGTGCACATAGATGCCCCAGCAGGTGCCATGGCGCCCGCGGGCACCGCATTGGGGACCAATGACTTATGGTAACATGGCCTTTACACCAAGCTAGCAAGTGTGCTTTTAATCAGGCCTCCCCAGAGTTCTTGAGCTTCATCTTATCTGCAGAAAGGATCCAGATGGACCCAAGCTTTCCAAGATTGGCTGATCCGCCACGGCCCCTCCACCCTTCCCCCCCCCCCCCCCACAGAGAGTACGCGACCTGCAACACTTCCTGGTATTTGCCAACTTTTATCAATGATTTATCCTGAACTTTTCAAAACAAATTGAAATTGACCACTCTCCTCCAGAAAAATGCCCAGTTCCATTGGTCTCCTGAGGCCCAGCATGCATTCAATCAGCTGAAACTTACCCTTCCTACAGCACCCATACTGGTTCATCCCAATGTCTCAAAAACTTTCATTGCAGAAGGATCCTGTGTCCAAACAAAGCACCAGTGGATTTTAGAGGAGGGGGAAGAATAGACTTGCTGAAGGTGATATTTTGCCAGGAAAACAGGGTTCATACCTCACTGAGGAGAGAAAGTGCCAGGGGATGTACAATGACAGAGTGGGGCATTGGGGTCTGCAGTGACTGCAAGGGGAGCACCCCCTAGTGAGCTCCCACCCCACTCCCTGCAGCACAACAATCCCTAGCACCACACTAGGGCTTTCAAACCAGGACTCACTGCCAGGGAAGACTGCCCCCTACTGAGATTCCCACCCTGCTGCCTGTATCACAGAGCCCCTTTATTCATCATTGGGGTATCAGAATAAGCACTGACTGTCAGGTGAGACTTCCCCCCTACCCTGCCCCCGGTAGCACCTGCTGACCTTCTGAGGTCTCGTTTAGACATCCTGCCCTTGCCAGAACCAGCTGTGCTTGTGAGAGATCCCGGCTCTGAGAACATGTGGTTGGGTCAAGATCATTATTGACAGCTCGGGTAATGTTCATTCCTCTCGGGGGATGGATTTGAAATTGCCCTAAGGGCCCTGGGTTCCTTCTCATACTCACTTGCCAAGAGAGGTTTTGTTATTTCTAGTTGCCAACATTGGTCACAATTGACCTAAGTTGGGAGAGTTACATCAGAACACTGAGTAAATATTACTTAGGCTTGGCAGAACTCAATGTTTGTTGCTCTATAATTTCAGGTGGGTAATATCAATGTTCATTTTTCAGACTGTTTTTCAATTTTTATAAATTTAAATTTTCACCGTTCTGTGAAATTATGGGGCTGGGGGGCAGACAGTTATTTAATGACAGGTGAGATACAAAAATGTAACATTTCAGAATCTAATAAAACTCAAAAGATACAAAGTAAACAGCATATTCCTTACTTCACCTATCTGTAAATCTCAATTATTATTGATGGAAATATGTTTTCATCCAGTTGTGCATGCACAGTGAAACCAATGTTTAGCAATATTTGCCAATATATTCTAATCTACAAGAGATTTAGCATAGATATCTGGAGTAGCAGCAGGGAGGGGGGTGATGCAGGATGGGATTTAGGGGCACCAGCAGAGTTGCTAAAGGGGGGAGCACAGGGCTAGTAGAGCAGAGGGCTGGAGGTCATGATTGAGGGGCACTAGCAGAGCTGTGGGAGAAGAGCCCAGGGCAGGGATAGCAGGGGGCTGTGGGTGGGGATTGAACATCATCAATAGAGCTGTGGGCAGTCGGGGTATCTTAGCATTGGGATAGCA
>NW_027056586.1:0-5000 GCF_011386835.1 Chrysemys picta bellii
TTGCGGAGGTGAAGACCAGATGGGAGCTGCTGGACTGACCTTGATGAGCCATGTCCTTGTGTGGATGAAGGACCTACATCTCAGGATGGCCAGCAGCAGATGTAAGAATGTGTCCAGGAATAGGCAAAACAACCTACACTGATAGGTAAGTAAAGTCATGCCCACATGTAGACACCACAGGAATTGGAGGGGATTGAACCAGGGTCCTTCAGCACAAGCCCCTCTCACTCAGTGTCAACCAATCCAGCTCCACCCACTAGACCACGCCCCCTTCCAGAGTCACTGAACCCAGGAGCCCGGATTCTCAGACCCAGGCCTCACATCACAAGGCCAAACCTCCTCCCATTATGGGCGCTGTAGAAGGGATCATTGGCAAAAAACCCTCCACATTCCCCCGTCAGAGACTGCAGCCACAGGTGACCAGTGAAAGAGCAGAGATCTCCCCTGTGGGAATCCGAGGGGCTGCACATTTGGGGTTTCACAGGGAAGGCCTCTGGCAGCCACTGACAGAGTGTTCCTGGGAGGAGAATTTCCGTCTCTAACAAAGGGTTTCTGTTCCCCCAGATCTCAGGCGCTCAGCAGAATGCAGGAGAGCCGAGTGCTGATGAGCACAGGGGTCACAGGAGTCACCGTGCGGCTGTGCAGCAGGTGCAGAGTCTGCAGTCACCAGGGGCCAAACCCTGCGCTCCAGACAACCCAGGCTAAGGCTCCCTGGATTGCCAAGGGGACTTTGGCTTGGGGAATCGGTTGCTGGTGCCTGTGTCCACAACTGGGATGTTGTCATGAGGCTACTCAATGGTCCATGAAGCGCCATGCGAGCACGGGGAGAATGCACATTAAAGAGCGAGGCTGGGACCTCTGCGGAGCTTCTGCAGTCGAGCATCCACAGCCAGAAGAGAGACGATGGGAAACTCGCTTCGATGGCTGGCTACAGCCGCAGCAGCTGTCTCATAAAGCTCTGCTCACGCTCCAGCCAACAGAGGCAGGACAAAGAGCCACCCAGTGAGAGCCTGCGTTGCAATTCGCAATACGCGGTTTTTCAGTGGATTCTGCTGCCCTGACAGTCTATTTCCTGTAATGTGCACATCCAGCCTCCCTGGCTGACCTCAATGGGAGTTAGGTTCTCCGTGCCCACAGGACAGGGCTGGTCTTACCATGAGGCCAACTGAGGTGGCCGCCTCCGGTGCCAGACTATGGGGGGGGGCGCCAATAGGACCCAGAGTGTAGAAAATTGTGTCTGCTGCGGGTGCCTATGTATTCTCTCTGCTCTAGAGGCACAGAGATGGTGGAGTGCTGTGCTGGAGGAAGGAGGGCACAAGAGACATAACAGACAGGCAGGTGAAAAGGTGAGAGGGAATAACAGAAAGCAGCAGGAGCTGCAGGGAGAGAGAGGAGGAGGAGCTTCTTGTGTACCTCTCCAGCACCCCCAGGAGCCTGGACTGATTAACACCAGCTTCTCAGGGAGCTTCCTGGTTCCTGCTGCTTCCCTGAACCCACTTGAGGAGAACAGGCAGTCAACTGAAATAGTAGGAGCCAGTTAGGCCCTTAAGAAGCTGATATCTTCCCTCACTCAGACTCTGCTACCAGCCTGCTTATTTGTCCCCTTCAACTGAGTGTTGAGAGCCACTCTAGCTGGCACAGAACAGCCGTCCTAGTGAAAGAAGAAAACACCCCTCTGGGGCAGCATTCAGAAAAAGAAAGAAAGCAAAAGAAGCTTTTCTATCTAAGCAGGAAGGAGCTCTCCTGAGATACACAGACACAAATGTTCCCGGTGAACCTTCCAGTCCCAGTGAGGATGTGAGTGGTGAGGAGATGCCTGATCTTCCAGTTACTCAGAGTGCAGGTGACCTGGCAGCTACTGCAGCATCCATATCGTAACCACGCACATTCCTGAAGAAAAGTGTAGATCAGAGAAGAGTGTGGTGGAGGTGCAAGAAACAGCTGCTGCTGAATTTAGTTCCTTAAGTCTAGATGATCCAGGACTGTGGACCCACTTGAGCAGTAGCCTGAGGGACTTCCTTGTACTGCATGGGCCACAGTAAGTGAAAAACTTCATGTTCCCCAAAGACAATGAAAATAGAAGCTTCTATCCAACACATTACTGGTGTGAAATTTCCAATGGTGACAAAGTGAAGAGGCCTTTGTATGTACTCAAAAACCCAGAATGATGCATACTGTTTTTCTTGAAAACTCTTCCAATCTAATGTTCCAGCAAAAGAAGCTTTTCTATTTAAGCAGGAAGGAGCTCTCCTGAGATACACAGACACAAATGTTCACGATGAGCCTTCCAGCCCCAGTGAGGATGTGAGTGGTGAGGAGATGCCTGATCTTCCAGTTAGTCAGAGTGCAGGTGACCTGGCAGCTACTGCAGCATCCATATCTCCATCTCAAATGGGTGTAACCATGCCCATTCCTGAAGAAAAGTGTAGATCAGAGAAGAGTGTGGTGGAGGCGCAAGAAACAGCTGCTGCTGAGTTTAGTTCGTTAAATCTAGATGATCCAGGACTGTGGACCCATTTGAGCAGGAGCCTGAGGGACTTCCTTGTACTGCATAGGCCACAGCAAGTGAAAAACTTCATGTTCCTCAAAGACAATGAAAATAGTAGCTTCCATCCAACACATTACTGGTGTGAAATCCCCAATGGTGACAAAGTGAAGAGGCCATGGCTTATGTACTCAAAAACCTAGAATGCTGCATCCTGTTTTTGTTGCAAACCCTTCCAGTCTAATGTTCCAGCTACATTGGGTTCTACAGGAACAAAGGACTGGAAAAATCTGGCTAGAAATCTGGCATGCCATGAGAAGGCAGCAAATCACCAGAGAGCATTCCATAGGTGGAAAGAGCTTGAGATGAGAATAAGGTTAAAGACCACCACAGATGATCAGCATCAAGAGAAGATTGCATCAGAGTCTCTTCACTGGCAAAATGTTCTGAAAAGGCTCGTTGCCATTGTGAGAATGCTTGCTACCCAAAACCTAGCACTGTGTGGCACTTCAGATCAGCTGCATGTGCCAAACAATGGAAACTTCCTTAAAATTGTGGAGCTGATGGCTGAGGTTGATGCTGTACTCCAGGAGCATCTAAGAAGAGTCACCACCCAAGAAATGGACACACCCCACGACCTCGGAAAAACAATTCAAAATGACATCATACTGTTACTGGCAACAAAAGTCAAACAGAAGATGTGGCAAATCTGAAGTCAGCAACTCATTACTCTGTTATTCTGGACTGCACACCTGACATCAGCCATATGGATCAACTGACTTTAATGGTGCATGTTGTAACAACAACAGAACCTAGTGAAAATGTCCCTGCAATGGTGACCGTCAGAGAGTATTTTCTAGAATTTATTGACAGGTTTCAGAGTAGCAGCCGTGTTAGTCTGTATCCGCAAAAAGAACAGGAGTACTTGTGGCACCTTAGAGACTAACACATTTATTTGAGCAGAAGCTTTCATGGGCTACAGCCCACTTCATCGGATGCATAGAATGGAACACACAGAAGATATTTATACATACAGACAGGGCCGGCTCTAGGTTTTTTGCTGCCACAAGCAAAAAACATTTTGGCTGCCCCCTACCCCAGCCCTGAGCTCTCTTCCTCTCCCCCCACCAACTGCATCCTCCTGCCGCCCCAGGCCTGGGTCACTGGTAACTCGCTCCCAGGGCGGGTCATTCAGCAGGAATTTTGGATGTGCACAGAACACAGACAGGACTGGTTCCCATATGGTTACAGAACTGCAGTAAAGTGTAACAATTTTCAGCTTGTGTGACTGGAGGATATCTGGATGCATATTATAAGACTGTCCTACATAAATGAGAAAAAGTTGAGGTGCCTTTATTATTCTTTTGTTCCATTCTTTGTTTCTATGGGGAATTTGCCAATGTAATATCACTGTCTTCATTTTAAACAAAGAAAACTAAAACTTAAAAAATAATAATAATAATAATAATAATAAAAAGCAATAGCTGTTGAAAACAGCAATTCCAGTCCTAATAACCACTGGGAAGCATTTCTTGCTCAATTTATTCTACTTTTTCTACAGCAAGTTACAGTGGATCAGTATATTTGATTTGGGGGAAATGAAGTAACAGCTGCCCAAATTGAGCTTGAGCACTCCTGAATTTTGAGGTGTTCAAACCTGGAAGGCAGGTGCTAGATTCCCTTTCTGAATATTAGCTAAATCTGGAAAGGAAAAGTCAATTTCTGCTTCCATGGCTCAGAAGTGCCTGGTACTGTATCTAAAGCTGCCCAGGTCCAGAGCCTCCCCTCCTTTACTTTTCATTTTAAATTCTACTGGGATCCACATACCTCCCTTGCTAGGCTTCAGATAGAGAGGTGCACTGTCCATTTAGTCCCCCCAATTCCTTCTTTGGGGGAGAGCCCAGGGCTGGGACAGCAGGAGATGCAGGTGGGGGCCAGAGCTGGGGCGGCAAGGGGTGGGGGTTGGGGGGAGAGCCCAGGACTGGGGGAGCAGGAGGGTGCAGGTGGGGGCCAGAGATGGGGCGGCAGCGGGTGTGGGCGGGGGGAGAGCCCAGGACTGGGGGAGCAAGAGGGTGCAGGTGGGGGCCAGAGCTGGGGCGGCAGGGGGTGTGGGCGGGGGAGAGTCCAGGCTGGGGCAATACAGGGGTTGGGGGGCAGCAAAAACCTAGAGCGTCTCTGTTCCTACCATTCACAGCAAGCTGCAGATTTCAGTTCCATACTCCTTCCCCCACCCTTTCCTCTTGCTAGTGGCCAAGGGAATGCTGGGAAATGTAGTTCTTTCCCTGCTCCAGGGCTGGCTCTATAGGCAGGGAGCTAACCAAGGAACTACAGCTCCCAGGGACCCCTGTTGGTTCTCAGCTCCCAGGCTGGATTCTTGCGCCCCTTGCAAATCTGCCGCCCCAAGCAACTGCTTGCTTTGCTGGTGCTTAGAGCCGGCCCTGCTTCTTAGACATTCCCTAATTTCGTTACATATCTGGGGTTTCAGAGAAGCAATCTCTAGGTATGATCTGATGGT
>NW_027056587.1:0-5000 GCF_011386835.1 Chrysemys picta bellii
GGCTCATCCAGGTCTGCCACAGCCCTGCCATGGGTCTCTTATTGCAGTTTAGTCATACCCTGAGTTTCCAGTCTGGCCAAAACCAAGAACTAGAAATCATTATGAGACTTTTGGCTACGGAGGGGAGAGAAGCATTGTTGCCATTGCTAACATGTGCAAGTTTAGTGTGAGTCTCACCATATCTGGTGTTGAACCTAAATCTTCAACCTCTGGAGTCATGGGATTGGGTGAAAATCACAGCTTGCTTTTTTCTTTAAGCACATTTCTAGCCCTCATGGTGCAGAGGAAACCTCAAGGTGATCTCTAAAGACTGAGCCACCAGGAGGCAGATACAAAGAACCCAACACTTCTTAGTGGTTTAAATCACATGGTTTTATAGCCAATCTCATCATATGTGGGGACCTGTTTGATGTTTGGATGCTCAGGGTTGGCATTACTGGGCAGAGGAGACAGCCAGGGCTGTCCCTACCCATACTCAAAGTAAGCAGCTGCGTAGGGCACCAGGAAGTTTGGGGCACCACATTTCCTGGTGCCCTCTGCAGCGGTGTGCTGCTCCAGCCCCTGCCCCGCCTCTTCCCCATGGCCCCCGCCCCGCCTCTTCATGCCCTCGCTCCTTCCCCACCCCGCCCCCACTCCCCTGAGGACTGCTGCAGGGGTCGGGCCTGAACTCACCGCGTGGTAAATGGAGCGACCTGGCCCCAGCCTGCTCCACTCCCCTGGCTCCCAGCCATGCCACCAGCGAGTGCTGGGGGGGGGGCGGTTCCCCCCTCCCACACTCCCTAAGGCTGGGATCCAGGGGAGCAAAGCGGAGTGGGCTTGGGCCAGGGGGCGGTTCTCCCTGTTCCCCAGCCCCCCCCTGGGGCCAGCCCCCCTCCCCGTGGAGGCCTGAGGCCAGCCCCCACCCCGCGAAGAAAGGTTCAGAAAGGGGTACCAAGGAGCAACACAGCAACCTTGCTCTGCTAAAAGCCGAGGGGAGCTCTCCTTCCTCTCCTTGACCGGGGTGAGCAGCCACTCTGCCCCCAAGCTTCCCCTCCTTTTCGCTGGCTGGGGTGAGCGGCAGTCCCCAAAAGATTGGGAGTTTTGCTTTTCACTTCAATGGAGCCTGCATTTCACTCATTGCCTTTTAGACCCTGATGCTACTTAACTTGCTACGCTTGAGCAGCCCAACTGACACCAAAGGCTGTTCCCAAAGTGCTCACAGTTAAGCGGTATTTCCAGGATTGGAGGCTTAATCTACTGACCTTCCCCCAGTTAGGGCTCCCCTGGTCCACTGTCTTTACTTCACATGCTCCTACATTCCGGCATCCCAATCACTAGTGTGATCCTATACATGCAAACAGTAGATATACTGACATCTTCCTTTTGCCCACCTGCTCTGCTCTGATACATGGATTTCTTTCTGTTTTTCTCCCTCCCACCCCCCACCCCAAGAAAAAAACACAAAGCAGTAAAGCAGGGGAAATATCATAAATGAAGTGTGATCTTTTTGCCTCCTTTTCACCAGGCTGTCAAGATAATGATATATTCACAGTTTTTACTTGACGTGTGAAATTTCCAGCATGGATGCGAATCAAATCATGTTATGCTATTTACCCTTTCAAAAGGATTTAAGCATGTTTTTAATAGATGGAGACAATTGTAAAAGGGAGATTGGGACAAAATTATCTACACTTCAATGGACAACTCAAGGTGAAAGGTATTGCAGGCATTTTAGTGTGTACAGTCTTGCAGAAATAGTTTTACCTAGGTCCCCATTTTGTGCCTAAACTAATTTAAGGAAGGAATTTATATATTCTGTGGCTCCCATATATATATGTTGTCAATTATTCACAGTTAACGCACACAATTAATTTAAAAAAATCATGATTTAAAAAAATAATTGCGATTAATCACAGTTTTAATTCACTGTAATGCAATAGAATACCAAGTGAAATTTATTAACTATTTTTGGATGTTTTTCTACATTTTAAAATATATGTATTTCAATTACAACACAGAATACAAAGTGTACAATGCTCACTTTATATTATTATTTTTGATTATTAATCTTTGCACTCTAAAAATGATAAAAGAAATAGTATTTTTCAGTTCCTCTCATACAAGTTCTCAATCTCTTTATCATGAAACTTCAATTTACAAATGTAGATTTCTTTTTGTTACATAACTGCACTCAAAAGCAAAATAATGTAGGCGCTAAAGTTTTACAAGTCCACTCAGTCCTACTTCTTGTTCAGACAATCACGAAGACAAACAAGTTTGTTTACATTTATGGGACCTAATGCTTATTATTTACAATGTAACCTTAAAGTGAGAACAGGTGTTTGCATGGTTCTTTTGTAGCCCGCATTGCCATGTATTTACGTGCCAGATATGCTAAACATTCGTATGCCCCTTCATGCTTTGGTCATCATTCTAGAGGACATGCTTCCATGCTGATGATGCTCATTAAAAAAAATGCATTAATTAAATTTGTGACTGAGCTTCTTGGGGGAGAATTGTATGTCTGTTTTACCCACATTCTGCCATATAGTTCATGTTATAGCTGGCTTGGATGATGACCCAGCACATGTTGTTTGCTTTAAGAAAACTTTCACTGCAGATTTGACAAAACTCAAAGAAGGTACCAATGGGAGATTTATAAAGATACCTACGGCACTCGACCCAAGGTTAAGAATCTGAAGTGTCTTCCAAAATCTGAGGGGGACGAGGTGTGGAGCATGATTTCAGAAGTCTTAAATGAGCAACACTCCAATCTGGAAACTACAGAGCCCGAACCACCAAAAAAGAAAAGCAACCTTCTGCTGGTGGCATGTGACTCGGATGATGAAAATGAGCATGCATCAGTCCGCACTGCTTTGGATCGCTATCGAGCAGAACCTGTCATCAGCATGGACACATGTCCTCTGGAATGGTGGTTGAAACATGAAAGGACATATGAATCTTTAGGGCATTTGGCACATAAATATCTTGTGACACTGGCTACAACAGTGCCATGACAACACCTGTTCTCACTTTCAGATGACACTGTAAACAAGAGGTGGGCAGCATTATCTTCTGCAAATGTAAACAAACTTCTTTGTCCGAGCGATTGGCTTACCAAGAAGTAGGACTGAATGGACTTGTAGACCCTAAAGTTTTACATTGTTTTATTTTTGAATGCAGTCTTTTTTACATAACTCTACATTTGTAAATTCAACTTTCATAATAAAGAGATTGCATTACAGTACTTTCAGTGGGGGAATTGAAAAATACTATTTCTTTTGTATTTTACAGTGCAAATATTTGTAATAAAAAATAAATATTATGTGAGCACTGTACACATTGTATTCTGTGTTGTAATTGAAATCAATATATTTAAAAATGTAGAAAACATCAACAATATTAAATAAATGATATTCTATTAGTTTAATAGTGCGATTAGTCCTGCAATTACGTTGTTGTTAATTGCTCGACAGCCGTAGTATATATATTATATTGTGTGTGTGAGCATAGTCATTTATATTCAGCTAAAGTCTGCTGTCAGATCAGCACAAACAACTCCCTAGAGCTGGGTGAAATATGTTGACCAAACCTTCTATTTAGAAATGTCCCTTAACTTGATTTTTTTTTTTTAAATTCAACAACAATGAAATGTGTGAAATGGAAATGAAATATTTCTTTTCTGGTTGAACAAAATGTTTTGTTCCACCTAAAATTACTCTTTTAAAGAAAAAATGATTCACCCAAAATTTAAAAATATGTTTTTGTCCCAAATTATTATTTTTTCAATTGTTCTAGGCTGCCAGTGAACTGAAAAATGGTTATTGGGCCTGCCCTATTTTTATTGTCTTCCAAGGAAACTCCATCTACAATTATTATCTGAGAGTAAAATTTGCCATTTGGGTTAATCAGTGAGTGATCTTAATTAGCTATTATATGTGGGCTTTTCAAAATAAATTGGCCTTAAAACTCCCACCAAAGTCAATGGGAGTTCTACCAGCTAGATCAGTGCTGAGTACTCTTGAAAATTCCAGTCTACATCCCACTCGAGGTCACTTTTTCCAACCTCACCAAACAATAGTTTTCCATTCTCCTAGGGCCAGCTCCTCATCTGGCACAAGGTGGTGTAGCTCCATTGATTTCAGTAGATGCTATACTGATCTATACCAGCAGAGTATCTGATCCATCATTCCCAATTCCAAGTAAGAAGACATTGAGCTAACTTCTACTCAGTTACACCATTATGATACCGGAGCAGCTTAACTGAATTCAGCAGCTGTGCTTCACATTGACACTGGTATAATAGGAAAAAAGATCCAATGGGCCTATCTCTATCCCAGTTAGACACTTGCAACCCAGTTGAGAACAATGAGAGTTGCACTGATGTAGAGGAGGGATGGTTGGGATTCCATGTTTTTCTGAGTGTGTGATTGGGGATTAGAGTGCAAAAATCTTATCCCATGGGTTGAAAATGTGATTTATTATAACGTGGCCAGATCCTAAACTGGCATAAAGTGCCATAGCTACTTTGACATCAGTAGCACTACACCAGTTTACATCAGCTGACAATCTGACTATAAGTACAAGGAGGTAAGAGCTTTGAGGTAGGGACCGTCTGCTTGTTCCGTGTGTATATTGCCTAGCACAATGGCTTCCTGGTTGCTGATTGTGGCTCTTAGGTTACAATAACAAAGAGACAGGGTTAGGAATGTTGTGGGAAGCTTTCCCTTTTGCAAAAGCCCAATGGAATCTCCTAGGGATGAAACCAATAGGGTTCAATACAAATTGCACTAGAAACCTATAGAATTTAACAGAGAAAGTTATCCTCTGTGTAGGATTTTTTAAAATCTCCTAATAGAATTCTATAGACGGGTTATACTGTACTTTCTTTGTCAACCCTAAAAACTGGAGAAGATTTTTATATTACAATCCATAGGACTTTCCCTGAAAAGATTAAATCTGTAGGCTTTTGTGAAATTAAAATCTAATACATATTTTTTTTAAAGTTGATGGTTTCCTAT
>NW_027056588.1:0-5000 GCF_011386835.1 Chrysemys picta bellii
CAGCACATAAATGGACACAGGAGCAATAGTTAAAACAGGAAGACAGAGCTTGGGATGGGACTATCTTCAGGGAAACTGCATTGTCCCTTTGTTATGGCTTTATTTTTAAATCAGGGCACTGTCCCAATTTCTGTGTTTTTCCTACTGGAGTTCAAATAAATTCTTCACCTGCTTCTCCAGGGGATTCCAGATCATGGCGAGTCTCCACAGTAAATGGCAAGTTATATGGCTGCCTGGCCTCCAAAATGCTACAGGCCAATGCCAATGCTCAGGCCAGGTCTACACTCAAAAGTTTGGTCTACCCAGCTACATTACTCAGGGGGGTGAAAAATCCACACCCTTGAGTGGTGCAGTTAAACCGACATAACCCCAGTGTAGACAGCACTAGGTTGATGCAAGAATACTTCTGTCATGCTAGCTTTCACCTCTCGGGGAGATGGATTCACTACAGTGATAGGAGAACCCCTCCTGTTGCTGTAGTACGTGTCTACACTGAAGACCACCAATGGTTCTTACCTTTTATTATGATATTACTCATAATCTATAATAATAATAATTTTGGTGTTATTAAAATTAGAGAACAAAGAATGCAGACTTACCAGTGTTGTTCTCAAAGGTTTCTGGGGGGAAAGATCTTATGCTCCTTTCTCTCTTCTTTTTTTTCTCTTTCAGTGTTTCTCCATTTTTAAATTCTATTGGGACACAGAGCAAAGATGAGATCGGGGAGTTGTTATGCTGAAATGTGATATTTATGCCATCAGCTGATTCTTTGATCTACAGACAATTATAGAAGTGGTTGAAAGTGCTAGCTCTGCTATCCAGGTGCTAGGCGAACCATGTGTCCTCCATTTCCCCTTTCCAGTTTGCAGATTTCCACCAAAATTGACAGGGTTCTGCCCATTGATATCTAGAACATTCCCTGAAATTCTGGAATTCATCGGATGCAGCCTTCAAAAATTGTCATATTACATCTATTAACACAGAGGCCTGAAACTCTAAGTTACGCTAAAGGATAGTTAACCAAGAGTGCCGTCTAGCTTTGCAAAGTTAGGCTAAGAGAGATAATAAAAAGGTTAGCAAACAGAATTAACATGAACATCTGCAAATTTTGCCATCTCATTGTTCACCTTCTTTCCCAGATCATTTATGAAGATGTTGAACCGCACAGGTCCCCGCACAGATCCTTGGATGACCCCACTAATTACCGCTCTCCCTTTTGAAAACTGACCACTTATTCCTTCCCTTTCTTTCCTGTCTTTAAACCAGTTACTAATCTATGAGAGGACCTTCCTTCTTATCCCATGATGGGTTACTTTGCTTAAGAGCCTTTGGTGAGGGACCTTGTCTAAGGCTTTCTCAAAATCCAGCTACACTGTATGCACTGCATCACCTTTGTCCACATGTTGACTCACTCAAAGCACTGGTGAGGCATGAGTTTCCTTTACAAAAGTTGCATTGACTCTTCCCCAAGATATTGTGTTCATCCAAGTGTCTGAGAATTCTGCGCTTTGCTATGGTTTCAATCAATTTGCCTGGTACTGAAGTTAGACATATCAGCCTGTAATTGCCCCGGATCACTTGTGAAGCCTTTTTTTAAATAAAAGTGTTGCTACATTAGCTATCGGCCAGTCTCCGCTTACAGGCTGGTCTGGATAACGCAGCTGATTTCTCCAGTTTCCTCTCCCAGGATTGTGACTTGGCTCAGAACACTGGAGAGAAGTTCATGATCCTGCTCTCTTTTGGTCACAGGCTACAGATCTTGCCCATTTTTTGTAACCCAGTGGAGTTCAGGTTTGGGGAACCACCCCGTTGACCTGCAGGCTAGGTCAATCCCCTGGCCCTGGGGACCCAGCACATCAATGGACAAAGAAGCAACAGCTAAAGCAACAAGAGCGAGTTTCGGAAGGGACTATCTTCTGGAAAACAGCACTGTCCCGTTCTTATGGCTTTATTTTTAGCTTAGGGCACTGTCCCAATTTCTGTGTTTTTTCCTGCTGGAGTTCAAAGAAATTCTTCACCTGCTTCTCCAGGGGATTTCAGATCATGGTGAGTCTCCACAGTAAATGCCAAGTTGTACGGCTGCCTGGCCTCCAAAATGCCACATGCCAATGCCAATACTCCTCAGGCCAGGACTACACTCAAAAGTTAGGTCGACCCAGCTACATTGCTCAGAGGGGCTGGGGGTGGGGGGAGAAAAATCCACACCCTAGAGTGGTGCAGTTAAGCCGACGTAAGCTCAGTGTTGAAAGCACTAGGTTGATGCAAGAATTCTTCTGTCAACCCAGCTTTCGCCTCTCAGGAAGATGGATTCACTACAGTGATGGGAGAACCCCTCTTGTTCCTGTAGTATGTGTCTAGACTGAAGTTCACCAAAGGTTCTTACCTTTTCTTATTATGGTGTTACTCATAATCTATCATAATAAATGTTTTGGCGTTATTGAAAGTAGAGAAGAAAGAATGCAGACTTACCAGTGATCTCCTCAGAGGTTTCTGGGGGGAAAAATAGAAAGAAAATGTTTTACACATTGTTTCCTCAAAACTGTGCATTCATATATGTGCACTGGGGTGGGAAATAGATCAGAAGCCCCAGTGAAGGAGAGAGTGTGCCCACATCGTACTAATCAAATAATTTCCATTGTGACAAAAGGAATATTTCCTCTACCTTGTAAGCATCATTTGTGTCTGTTTCCTATGCGGAAACAGTGAGATTGTTGGTGTCCTTTAGCTAATCACTTCTTTTCTTTTGTGTGTGTTTGGCAAATGGTGTGATAGGTAAGTGCATTGTGTTTAAGGAAGTATTGTTTTAAGAAAACAAGAAAAGACCCTACACACATGCTAACCAGCTTCCCGGAGGTTACCCTGAAGTCACTGGGAGTTGTGGGTTCTTAGCACCTCACATGCCTCAGGCCCCTGCAAACAGGGGTTGGGGGATCACACAGTCCATAGCTTATGCAGGCTGAGCTCATTGCACGCACCAGGGGCTCCTTGCATCTGTCCATCGGCGCACAACTCCCTGTGGGACCCCATCCCATTCCCCTCTATTTCAGGGGCTCCCTGCAGCCTCCCAACCTTTCCCCATGCCAGGGAATCTGTGTGTCCCTCCATCCACTCTGTCCCCAGGCCAAGTGCCCCATGACCCCTCCATAGGGGAGGTCCTGGGTGCAGCCCCCTTACCCTTCTCTTCAGATGCATCCCCATTCCCACCATCCCACCCCCACAATCTTATTCTCCTTTCTCTCGTCTTTTCTTTCTCTTTCAGGCTAGACAGCACTAGCTGTATGCAAGAATTCTACTCTCAACCTAGCTTTCGCCTCTCAGGGTGATGGATTCACTACAGTGATGGAAGAACCCCTCCTGTTGCTGTATTTTGTGTCTACACTGAAGTTCACCAATGGTTCTTACCTTTTCTTATTATGATGTTACTCATAATCTATCATAATAAACGTTTTGGTGTTATTGAAAGTAGAGAACAAAGAATGCAGACTTACCAGTGTTCTGCTCAGGGGTTTCTGGGATGGAAAATCTTACTCTCTTCTTTCCTTTCTCTCTCAGTGTTTGGCCATTTTTAAATTCTATTGGGACACAGGGCAAAGATGAGATGGGGGAGCTGTTATGCTGAAAGGTGTTATTTATGCCATCAACTGGTTCTTTGCTCTAGAGATAATTATAGAAGGAGTTGAAAGTGCTATGCTAGCTCTTCTATCCAGGCGCTAGGCGATCCATGTGTCCTCTATTTCCCCTTTCCAGTTTGCAGATTTCCACCAAAATTGACAGGGTTCTGCCCATTGATATCTAGAACACTCCCTGAAATTCTGGAATTGAGCGGCTACAGCCTTCAAAAATTGTCATATTATATCTATTAACACAGAGGCCTGAAACTCTAAGTTACGCTAAAGAATAGTTAACCAAGAGTGCCGTCTAGCTTTGCAAAGTTAGGCTAAGAGAGATAATAAAAAGGTTAGCAAACAGAATTAACATGAACATCTGCAAATTTTGCCATCTCATTGTTCACCTTCTTTCCCAGATCATTTATGAAGATGTTGAACCGCACAGGTCCCCGCACAGATCCTTGGATGACCCCACTATTTACCGCTCTCCCTTTTGAAAACTGACCACTTATTCCTTCCCTTTCTTTCCTGTCTTTAAACCAGTTACTAATCTATGAGAGGACCTTCCCTCTTATCCCATGATGGGTTACTTTGCTTAAGAGCCTTTGCTGAGGGACCTTGTCTAAGGCTTTCTCAAAATCCAGCTACACTGTATGCACTGCATCACCTTTGTCCACATGTTGACTCACTCAAAGCACTGGTGAGGCATGAGTTTCCTTTACAAAAGTTGCATTGACTCTTCCCCAAGATATTGTGTTCATCCAAGTGTCTGAGAATTCTGCGCTTTGCTATGGTTTCAATCAATTTGCCTGGTACTGAAGTTAGACATACCAGCCTGTAATTGCCCCGGATCACCTCTGAAGCCTTTTTTTACATAAAAGTGTTGCTACATTAGCTATCGGCCAGTCTCCGCTTACAGGCTGGTCTGGATAACGCAGCTGATTTCTCCAGTTTCCTCTCCCAGGATTGTGACTTGGCTCAGAACACTGGAGAGAAGTTCATGATCCTGCTCTCTTTTGGTCACAGGCTACAGATCTTGCCCATTTTTTGTAACCCAGTGGAGTTCAGGTTTGGGGAACCACCCCGTTGACCTGCAGGCTAGGTCAATCCCCTGGCCCTGGGGACCCAGCACATCAATGGACAAAGAAGCAACAGCTAAAGCAACAAGAGCGAGTTTCGGAAGGGACTATCTTCTGGAAAACAGCACTGTCCCTTTCTTATGGCTTTATTTTTAACTTAGGACACTGTCCCAATTTCTGTGTTTTTTCCTGCTGGAGTTCAAAGAAATTCTTCACCTGCTTCTCCAGGGGATTTCAGATCATGGTGAGTCTCCACAGTAAATGCCAAGTTGTACGGCTGCCTGGCCTCCAAAATGCCACATGCCAATGCCAA
>NW_027056589.1:0-5000 GCF_011386835.1 Chrysemys picta bellii
CAACAAGCCTGTCCTCACCAGGGTTCATAACCACATTTGAAAGGGTTGGTGGTGGCTTGCATCCATGCAATGGTTTCAAACACAGCTGAAGTAGCACCTAGCAAGCTGGAGGGTGAGAAGCGCCATTAGTGGTTTACAGCAATTGTTCCCAAGCACCTCCAGGTACTGATTCCACGGGCCTCGGAGCCTGTAGCTGGCCCGTTCCTGCCTTAATAGTTGGGCCCTGATGCGCTACTGCATCTGACTCAGCTGCCCCCACCCTGGGGCTCAGGGGAGCTGAGTCGGCTCCGAATAGCAGTCACGATTTCCCAGCCAGCCGGGTTAGAGAGCACACAGCAGACCAGGAAGCAGCTGCTGACAATCTACAGAAACCTTCACACCATTTTACAGACTACAACCTATGGCACCTTGCCTCAGGAGAGCTGCTCCGTGTAACCGACATCAGGATCTGAATGCTACCATCTCTAGGGTGGAGGGCAGCAGCTAATTGGTGAAAAATAAGGAGAATATACTTCAGTTAAAGACAGAGCCAAGTCCTGACCCACACAAACAGGGGATGAGGAATCAAGTTGTTAGCCTGGCAAATGAGTACAATCGGGGTCAGCCTTACACACAATCTGAACGCAAGTATCAGAGGGGTAGCCGTGTTAGTCTGAATCTGTAAAAAGCAACAGAGGGTCCTGTGGCACCTTTAAGACTAACAGAAGTATTGGGAGCATAAGCTTTCGTGGGTAAGAACCTCACTTCTTCAGATGCAAGTGTCCCAGGACAGCTCACCTAGGGCCTGTGTCCCTATCATGCTGTGATACCAGCGTGGGATGGAGAACCTCATCTCCAGCCACACAGGGGAGCAATTCGTAGACTGATCCAGCCCTTCCAGCAGCTGGTTCTAGCTTGGGGTTTTGCGAACTGCAAGACTGGCCGTGGGTACCAAAAATTCATGGGCTAATCCAGCTCCCAGTGAGCATTTTGCCCTAGGGTCAGGATGGGGCCATTATTTTGTGTCCAGACATTTTCGCTGTGTTTTGAACAATTTCTGTTTTGCCCGCACAGTCTCTTTAAACCCAAAATTCCCACCTGTGTTGTTTTGTTTTGTTTTGTTTTTCATTCTCTTGGAGACTGGGCAATTCTCCTTTTCCCTTGGAAGAGAACATAGGGGTGTGCCTGTTATCACATCTCTCCTGCCAATCTCCTTATCAGCAGCTGCTTTCGCAGGAGGAGGGGGGTTGTATATCCGACTCCTGCTGAATGTGCTAAGGTGTTGGAAGCAAAATATGTTTCCAATGTAAACACATTTCCCATAAGGAGAACTGAAAAGGCAGAACTCAAGAGTACCTTGTGGTTAAATCACAGGACTGGGAGTCAGGACTCCTGACTCACTGTGTGACCTTAGGTTAGTCACGTGACCTCTCCGTGCCTCTCTTTGCCCATCTGTAAAATGGGGATACCAGTGATTTACCTCTCAGTGGGTTGTGAGATTTAATTTGTCACTGTTTGTAAAAATGCTTTGAGCTCCTCAGAGAGAGGAAACTAGAGCATGGCAAAGCATTGTACGCTCATTATTACAGTGCACTGCGAGCTTCTTTAGCATCACAGAACACAGCCATCAGGCTGGCAGATGGCCCAGCACAATATAAATACAACCGGACCAAAGTGCTCATCTGCCCCGACGGACGTGTAATTCAATGCTGAATTCAATCCAGTGGCAGTGCGGGATGTGAAATCTTCTGCCTTTGCTAACTTTGGAAGTGCCTGCAAGTCACTGCAACCCAATGGGTGATTGGTGCCCCTTGTGCTGTGCACTGGTGGGGCTGAATCCAATCTCTAGCAGACAGGAGTCTCTGCATCACAGAAGCCACCAATGCCCTGGCCCCGTTGATGGCAATTTGGGCTCAGAGGCCAAGCACTGAATGAACCCTGCAGACTGACCTCTCTTTACACCTCTAGAAATGGTCGCACCAGAGTGGGCAGCACTGTCACTGCCACCCTACCTGGTCTGTGGATAAACAGGAGACGCTGGTCCCCAGCACTGTCAAACTGGCACAAAATGACTAAATATATTTCCAAATTCACTGAATTCAGCTGACAGGTTAAACCCTTGCCCAAGACTTACAGGGTCCGTCTACACTTGCAGCTGGGAATGGGCTTCCCAGTGTGGGTCAACAGGCTCGCACTGTGCTCAAAACATCAGCTTGGGCTAGCCACCCAAGTCCAAACCCACCCAAGCCCCTGAGAGAAGGCTAGCCTGGGACGCTGTGGCCATACTGATTTTTTTAGCATGTTCGCTCAAGCAGAGCTAGCGTGTGTCAGTCTGGGCGGTGGGGGGGGGGCTGCAACCCATGCTTCCAGCTGCTGTGTGGACACCCCAAAGATCCATACCATCCACACCTCTTCTTTAGCTGGGTTAAGTAACTACGATTTGTAATCTAGTAATACCTCCCATCCAAGGATCTCAAAGCACTTTGCACATCTCAATGAAGCAGGTAATTATTCCTGTTTTACAGATGAGGAAAATGAAACCCAGCGAGTCTGGCCGGCATTTTCAAGAGCAGTCCCTGCTTTTGTGTACCTGACTTGCGACACCTGATTTCCAGAATGTCTGAGCGCTCACACCTCCCGTTGAAACCAGTGGCTCAATCCCTCTGCAAAATCCAGCCCGAAGTGCCCACCTGAAAATCAGTGGTCCCTCTGGAAACTTGGCTTTAGCGGAGTTTCCCAAGGTCAGGGAGGATCAAATCCGACCTGCCTGACCCCCAGTCATGTGCCTGAACCACAAGACCAACTTTCCTCTTTAAGCAGAGTCTATTTGGGCAGCAAAGAGACTCAGGCTCCATGAGCCGTAGTTTAAGCTGTACTTGAGTTCAGTCATTCGTGAATGAAATTGGTTTGCTGGGTTCTTTCCACACTTCCCCATTTCATAACTTTATGTAAAACTTCGGTGCGGTTGTGTGAGACCCAGCGAGCAGGGGCTAAAACCCAGTCAGGACGTACCTCTGTGGGCCTGAGACAAACAGCCTGTTTCCGTCCCGAAGAGGAGACACAGGAGCCCCAGACACAGAGTAACAGCCCCAAAGATTTGTATGCACCGCGAGGTTCCAAGAACCCAGCTCATGGTTAGTCAGAAGAGTCTCACTATTTGCCTAGCAAATAATGACCTGCAGAAGAGCTCTGTGTAGCTCAAAGGCTTGTCTCTCTCAGCACCAGAAGTTGGTCCAATAAAAGATATTACCTCACCCACCTTCTCTCTCGAATATCCTGGGACCCACCCAGCTACACCACCGCTGCATACATATTTACCTAGCAGTCATTCATGCTACAGCTTTACCCTAATGCAAACTCTCTCCTGCTTCCCACCCAGGCTCGTTAAAAAAGGGAATGATTGAGGGAAGTTGGGAATTTTTTTCAGGTAAATCAGGAGGGGATTGAGTGGAAAGGCAAGGTGAGGAAACCCAGCTTGGATGGTCCCCAAATGGGAGTCACTAGAAGTGGCAGAGTCAATCCAAGCAGCTGCTCATGAAGTTCATGCCCTTCCCTGGTGGAAATCTGAAGTAAAGGATGATGCTGTCCTTAAGGAGGGACTTATGAACATGCTGAAGAATAGCTGGGACTTTCCCGTGGTGTGCACCCACCCGCACTCTTTATGTTCCTCCCCAAAGAGCTCTCTGCCCTAAGCTCCCCGCACCTCAATGCAGCTCTCAACGGGCAGATCTGGTGCTCTCCTTACCCTTGTAAATACCGATCCCCCTTGGATGGCTCTCGCCATTGTCAACTTTCTAATCCCAGGAAACCAAACACCCTTGCCCCACCTCCCGCCCCACCCCTTCCCTGTTGCCCCACCCCTTCTCCAAGGCCCTGCCCCCCACTCACTCCATCCCTCCTCCCTCCATCACTCACTCTCCCCCACCCTTTCTCACTTTCACTGGGCTGGAGCAGGGGGTTCGGGTGCGAGAGGGGGTGCGGGCTCTGGAATGGGGATGAGGGGTTTGGGGTGCAGGAGGGGGGCTCTGGGCTGGAGCCGAGGGGTTCGGCGTGCAGGAGCAGGCTCAGGACTGGGGCGCGGGAGGAGGTGTGGGCTCCGGGATGGGGCAGAGGGTTGGGGTGCAAGCTGTGGGAGGGAGTTAGAGTGCAGGAGGGGGTTCTGATCTGGGACCGGGGGATGGGGTACAGGAGGGGGTTTGGGGTGCAGAAATGAGTGCAGGCTCTGGGAGGGAGTTTGGATGTGGGAGGGAGCTTGGGGCAGGGAGTTGGAATGCGGCAGGGGTGAGGGGTGCAGGCTCTGGGAGGGTGTTTGGGTGCAGGAGGGAGCTCAGGGCTGGGGCAGGGAGTTGAAATGTGGGAGGGGTGAGGGATGCAGGCTCTGGGAGGGTGTTTGGGTGCAGGAGGGAGCTCAGGGCTGGGGCAGGGAGTTGAAATGTGGGAGGGGTGAGGGGTGCAGGCTCTGGGAGGGTGTTTGGGTGCAGGAGGGAGCTCAGGGCTGGGGCAGGGAGTTGGGGTGCAGGAGGGGGTGAGGAGTGCAAGCTCCAGCCGGGCAGCACTTACTTCAGTTGGCAGCACAGCAGATCTAAGGCAGGCTCCCTGCATGCCCTGGCTCCACGTGGCTCCTAGAAGCAGCTGGCATGTCCGGCCCAGTTCTTAGGTGCAGGGGCGGCCAGGCAGCTCTGTGCCCACAAGCGCTGCCCCTGCAGCTCCCATTGGCCACGGTTACTGGCCAATGGGAGCTGTGGAACCAGAGCTCGGGGCGGGGTTAGCGCACGGAGCTTCCCTGAAGAAGTATGGGGAATAAGCAGGAAGAAGTCGAAATGCTAGTAAATAAACACAACTATGACATAGTTGGCATCACAGAGACTAGGTGGGATAACACACATGACTGGAATATTGGTATAGAAGGATATCGCTTGCTCAGGAAGGACAGGCAGGGGAAAAAAGGGAGAAGGTGTTGCCTTATATATTAAAAATGTATACACTTGGACTGAGGTTGAGATGGAAATAAGAGACAGACT
>NW_027056590.1:0-5000 GCF_011386835.1 Chrysemys picta bellii
CTAATGACAGAGAACTCTCTGAAGTAAGAAAATGTGCTTTGCTTATTTAAGTGCCTTGGAGCAGAAGGGCAGCTATATGTTACACTCTTCCCTTCTGAATAATAAATATGATACAGCACTCTCTGCATTAATTTTTGTGTGTGTCTAAAGTGAATGTGGTAGCTGCATGCTATAAATTCCACCAGCGTGGAAACCAGGGGAATTGACAGATCAGTATATTGCTGCTTTAAGGGAACTGTTTGTCACATGTGATTTTTGGCAACATGGCAGATGAAATTATTTGAGATCGGCTCATGGAGAAAACAGCTGTGCCTCGTATTAGAGAACATCTACTGCTTGAACCAGAATTGAAATGGCAGAAAGCTGTAACCATTGCTAATCACATCGAATCAGCAATGGTGGAGGTGAATATAATGAGCTCAGGGAACAGCAGGTGCGATGCAAGCCGTGCAGCCACTACATCTGGACTACAACAAGGCAACTGAAAAATTACAAGGGCAATGTAAATGAGAAGTAACATGCCCAGTGATTTCAAAACACACAAGGAAAAGAATGTCACCACTGTGAATGTAACACCCCACTATAGACTACACAGGGATCGGCAACTTTTGGCACATGGCCTGCCAGGGAAAGCCCCTAGCAGGCTGGGCCAGTTTGTTTACCTACCGCATCCGCTGCTTTGGCCGATCGCAGCTCCCGCTGGCCGCGGTTCACCATCCAAGGCCAATGGGGGCTGCGGGAAGGGTGGCCAGCATATCCCTCGGGCTGCGCCGCTTCCTGCAGCCCCCATTGGCCTGGGACAGTGAACCGCAGCCAGTGGGAGCCGCAATCAGCCGAACCTGTGGACGCAGCAGGTAAACAAACCAGCCCAGCCAGGCCCGCCAGGGGCTTACCCTGGCAGGCTGTGTGCCAAAGGTTGCCGATCCCTGGACTATACTGGAAAGCTTGCAGAGGGAGCTCAGTGGCCTGCAAAAAGAGCGGACATTTCCCTAAGGTATGCTAACGCAACCCATCCTAATCAACAAGTACGTGCGGTTACCATGCCAGAGGTAACTTACTGCATTGGGTGTGGATGGAAGCAGCTCCACAGACACTGGATAAAATAACGTGTGCTGTTCATGTCTCTGCTGCAGCAGGAGTGAAGCCCCAGGTGGTGGAATGAATGTTGAACACTGGCTCAGCAGTTTCTATACTACCTGAATTGATTTGCTTGCAATACTTTGGACATGTATCAGTTACTGAACTGAGCTTACACCTAGTGTGCTACTTGATGAACCACATCCCTGTGCTTGGTTGACTACCTGCAACCCTGACATTTGATACATAATGTGTACCGGCAGAATTCTGTCCTATGCCTAGGGGTACTGCTATCCTAAACAGCGATTTGTTTCCCTCACTAAACATGTAGGCAGGCAATGGGCACATTGCTTTTACCCCACCTGGCACCACTACAGCACAAACTCTGGTCTCTGCTCTTAACGAGGATGGTACAGAGGAGCCCCAGTGGCTGTGCATTTGGATTTGCTCACGAAATTAAATTTTGACCTCAAGTGACAGCTGTGTGACAGAATTTCCCTCTCTACCATTCTCCGTCAGGGATTCTGTAGCACAAGAGGTTAAAAAATTAGTACAAAATGGTGTTATTGAAGAGATTGCATCATCTGAATGAGTCTCACCAATAGTAGTGATAAAGAGAAAGACTGGAGGTGTTTGTCTTAGCATAGATTTAAGGGAGCCTAATAAAGCCATTGTGATTGACAGCTATCCACTCACACATAGAAGAAGCATTGATGGATCTTTGTGACACAAAGACATTTTCTACTCTCGATCTACAGAATGCATATCACCAAGTTATACTACAGGAGGACAGAGAGATCTCACAGCATTATTACACTTGAGGATCTATTCCACTTGAAACATGCACCGTACGGACTTGTATTGGCACCCAGCATTTTCCAAAGAATAATGTCAGTGATTCTGAAGAATCAGCCTGGAGTCCAGTATTATTTGGATGAAATTATTGTGTTTGGGAAGACTTGCGAGGAACATGAAAAACATTTCCATGCAGTACTAAATAGGGTGACCAGACAGCAAGTGTGAAAAATCAGGACAGGGGGTGGGGGTTAATAGGAGCCTATATAAGAAAAAGACCCAAAACTCGGGACGGTCCCTATAAAATCAGGACATCTGGTCACCCTAGTACTAAACCACATCAAAACTGCAGGGCTGAAACTGAATTTCGCCAAATGCCAATTCTGACAAACAGAGTTGTTATTTCTGGGGCACGTAATTTTGGAGACTGGATTGAAACCTGACCTGGACCACATCATGGTGGTTAAAAACCACCACCTCCAAGAGACACACAAACCTTACATGCTTTCTTAGTTTTTATGTCATGGTATGCCAAGTTTATTCTGAACAACACTTCAGTCACCGTTACAAACATACTCCAGGGAATCTCGAGCTTGGCCTGGATGACTGTTGCACAAGTTGTTTTGAAACAGTGAAAGATTTGATTGAAAATAGTCCAGCACTTGCATTGTTTGACCTTGCCTCAGACTACAGACTGGGAGCAACACTTACTCAAATCCAGGATGACAACATGGAGGACACTGTTGCATTTGCTTGAAGAACACTTACAGAAGCTGAGAGGAAGTATTCATCTGTTGAAAAGAAAGCACTTGCTTGCTATGGACTATGGAAAAATGGAGAACTTAGCTCTGGGGCCAGACTTTCAAGTCGCATACAGATCATAGCTCTTTGACGACACTGTTAACTTCTAAAGGACTTGGATGAGTGGGAGGCCAGATTGCTAGATGGTCAGCAAGACTACTTTCAGAGTAGCAGCCGTGTTAGTCTGTATCCGCAAAAAGAACAGGAGGCTGTCACCTTCAGCCCCCAACTAAAACCTCTCCAGCGCATCATCAGAGATCTACAACCTATCCTGAAAGATGATCCTTTACTCTCACAGATCTTGGGAGACAGACCTGTCCTCGCTTACAGACAACCCCCCAACCTAAAGCAAATACTCACCAGCAACCACACATCACTGAACAAAACCACTAACCCAGGAACCTATCCTTGTAACAAACCCCGATGCCAACTCTGTCCACATATCTATTCAAGTGACATCATCATAGGACCTAATCACATCAGCCATACCATCAGGGGCTCGTTCACCTGCACATCTACCAATGTGATATATGCCATCATGTGCCAGCAATGCCCCTCTGCCATGTACATTGGCCAAACTGGACAGTCTCTACGCAAAAGAATTAATGGACACAAATCTGACATCAGGAATCATAATACTCAAAAACCAGTGGGAGAACACTTTAACCTGTCTGGTCATTCAGTGACAGACCTGCGGGTGGCTATATTACAACAGAAAAACTTCAAAAACAGACTCCAACGAGAGACTGCTGAGCTGGAATTGATATGCAAACTAGACACAATCAACAAAGGATTGAATAAGGACTGGGAATGGCTGAGCCATTACAAACATTGAATCTATCTCCCCTTGTAAGTATTCTCACACTTCTTTCAACCTGTCTGTACTGGGCTAGCTTGATTATCACTTCAAAAGTTTTTTTTCTCTTACTTAATTGGCCTCTCAGAGTTGGTAAGACAACTCCCACCTGTTCATGCTCTCTGTATGTGTGTATATATATCTCCTCAATATATGTTCCATTCTATATGCATCCAAAGAAGTGGGCTGTAGTCCACGAAAGTTTATGCTCTAATAAATTTGTTAGTCTCTAAGGTGCCACAAGTACTCCTGTTCTTTTAGCAAGGACCTAGGGGTCACAGTGGACGAGAAGCTGGATATGAGTCAACAGTGTGCTCTTGTTGCCAAGAAGGCTAACGGCATTTTGGGCTGTATAAGTAGGGGCATTGCCAGCAGATCGAGGAACATGACCATTCCCCTTTATTCGACATTGGTGAGGCCTCATCTGGAATACTGTGTCCAGTTTTGGGCTCCACACTACAAGAAGGATGTGGAAAAATTGGAAAGAGTCCAACGGAGGGCAACAAAAATGATTAGGGGTCTGGAGCACATGACTTATGAGGAGAGGCTGAGGGAACTGGGATTGTTTAGTCTCCAGAAGAGAAGAATGAAGGGGGATTTGATAGCAGCCTTCAACTACCTGAAGGGGGGTTCCAAAGAGGATGGAGCTCGGCTGTTCTCAGTGGTGGCATGTGACAGAACAAGAAGCAATCATCTCATGTTGCAGTGGGGAGTCTAGGTTGGATATTAGGAAAAACTATTTCACTAGGAGGGTGGTGAAGCACTGGAATGCGTTACCTAGGGAGGTGGTAGAATCTCCATCCATAGAGGTTTGTAAGGCCCAGCTTGACAAAGCCCTGGCTGGGATGATTTAATTGGGGATTGGTCCTGCTTTGAGCAGGGGGTTGGACTAGCTGACCTTCTGAAGACTCTTCCAATTCTAATCTTCTACGATTCTATGACACTTTAACATTACATGTAGAAAATAATCATGTATTACAATCAAATTGATTGAGAAATTGAACAATTCCACAGAAGTTTGAAAGACAGTCTGGAGACAGCTATGCTGGAAAGAAAAGTGTGGACAACCTTCACTACGATTACTTTTAAATCTACAGGGCTACACGCCATGCCACAACACAAAAGTCACCTGCTGAATTATTGCACGGTAGAGAGATGCATGCTAAATTAAACATTGCTGGATTACATGGGCCTATATCTGATATATCATTGCTGCCGGATATCAGACAAACAGTTCAATGAAAACCACAAAAATATAAGATGCAGATAAATGCTGTGGGGTCAGAGAACTGAAATTCAAATGTGGCTTGTTTATAGAAGTATGAAAACCTGGAATGTTAGGAAAAGGAGAACCCAGGTTCACTTCCCCACTGAAAATTGTTTCTAAAAAGGACTATGACACTCCGTTCCTCAGAGTAGCACTCTGGAACTCCCATATTCATCACTGTCATAGAATTATGATATGTTTTGT
>NW_027056591.1:0-5000 GCF_011386835.1 Chrysemys picta bellii
CCTCCCACCCCACTTCCATCTAGGCTGGTGGCCTGGGTCAGATTGGGGCCAGTGCTCCCTAGAGGGGAAAGGCACCGTGTCCCATTCCCCACCCCCATAAACCAGGTAGTCCCCTGCCCTGGGCTGGATTGGAGCTGCCTCCCCTAGATGGGGAAAGGCCCCATGTCCCAGTCCTCCAATCGTGCACCTGTTGCATGGGCCTGGATTCTCCTGCCCTGGGCTGTGATCTGTCCTGGTGCCATGTTTTCTTGGCTGGCTCTGTTCCAGAGGAGGTGGGTGACTCAGGGAGGGGGCGGCTGCAGTCAGCAGCGCACTGGCAGCAACGGGGCCACCTGTGCACGGACAAGCTGCCCGCTCTCTCCCCAGGATCATGCGGGAACAGCCCAGTGTGGTGCTGAGTGTTGCCCATACTGTGGCCGCCTGCATGTCCCCATTCGTGCGCCAGATGGACTTTGCCATCGGCTGGATGGCAGTGGAGGCCGAACAGGCCTTGTACAGGAGAGTGAGGCCTGTGCTGGGGGGAGGGTGTGTGTGCTGGGAGACCCTGGCTGGGGAACCCCAGTTTCTCCGCCTAGCCCAGGGCACAGCTGGGACCAACTCTCCCTGCTGTGTTTAACCCCTTCTGCGCCAGGGTAACGGGCACCCCTGTTACTCTCAGCCTCGTCTATGCCCTTCCTGCAGCAAAAATGACTCAGGCATCCCAGCGCTCTGGGCGGGCGCTGTCCAGACCAGCAGCCGTGCTGTTTCCAGAGGGGCCAGGCGAGACCTGACCAGCTGCCTGTGACCCCTCCATGGGACTCAGGTTTTCACCTGGGCTGACCTGACTTCAACCCCTTCCTGGCTGCAGGTGTTGGATTGAGAGCAGCCCGGGTGCTCTGGGGATGGGGGTGTCCCAGCCCAGGGCAGGTGCCAGCTGGGGCTGTCAGACTCGCCGCTCATTGCATGTGCTCTCCCAGCCGAGGTGGTAGGGGGCGCTCTCCCTGGGGCAGACACCAGCTCAGCATTCAGACTCACCGCTCACTGCATGCACTCTCCCAGCCAATGTGGTAGGGGATGCTCTAGTTCTAGGGCTGGAGGAACCCAGCCCTGGGGAACCTAGGTCCTGCAGGGTAGCTCCATTGGGAGGGGACTTGCAGAAGGAAGTAGAGCTCCATATGAACACACAAGTGACACAAGCAGCACATGGATAGAATTACAGACCCCCCTCCCCCAGAAGAGTAACCCTAATCAATGAGCCTACCCCAAAGTGACGGGCACATCTGGTAACAGCATGCAAAAAGCCTTTTTCCGTCCTCAGGAAAGTTGGATCCCAGGCATGTTGGTTAATGACAATGCTGGGAGATTGCTTTAGGTGAAAAACTGCTGTAATAATTGATTTTAGCCTGTTATTGTAAAATTTAGACTCTAAGAAGCATGTTATAATTTTCATTTTATATGTAACCAGTTCTGTTTCCATTATCCTGACTCAGTACCTCTTAAATCTAAATCTTTGATAATAAATTTAGGATTGTCCCACTATACATATATCTCATTGCTGCGAGGTTATAAACGATCTGATCTTGAGCTGTACCAATAAGCTGTTTGGATTCTGTTCCCTGGTAATTTCTGTGAGTGTCATGTGACAGTAATCTGATGCTACTGGGGGACACTTTCAGAGGGGCTTGGGGGCTGCGGTGCAACTACTGTTACCGTGCAAGGCAGAGCAAGGGCTGGCAGAGCCCTGTGGAGATTGGTAGGATGGCTAACAGACCGGTGATGTTATGCTTGACTAGATATCAGCTCCCTGAGAAAATCTTCCTCTCGCCAGATGGGTAACAAGGTGACTCAGAGCCTGGGCACCCCAAGAAAGCTGCACACATACCCCTGTAACCTGCTTCCCCTCCTCCAGGGGCCTCTTTATCTTAGCCAAACCTCAAATATGT
Source organism: Chrysemys picta bellii (assembly GCF_011386835.1). NCBI lineage: Eukaryota > Metazoa > Chordata > Testudines > Emydidae > Chrysemys > Chrysemys picta. The sequence continues at coordinate 1,923 of NW_027056591.1, forward strand.
TCAAACTGTGTTGAAATATGTTAAGGACTGTTACAAAGAGGACCCTGATCAACTGTTCTCCATGTGCACTGGAAGTAGGAATCAGCTTAATCTGCAGCAAGGGAGATTTAGGTTAGATATTAGGAAAAACTTTCCAACTATAAAGACAGATAAGCTCTGGAATAGGCCTCAAAGGGAGGTTGTGGAATCTCCATCATTGGAGGTTTTTAAGAACCCATTAGACAAAGAGCTGTCAGGGACGGTCTAAGTATAGTGCCGGACGAGATGATCTTTCTAGGACCCTTCCAGCCCTACATTTCCAGGATTCTCTGAACTGTGGAGTTTAACTGTTGAGCCCCACAGCGAACTGACCCTGCAGCGTTCACCCAGCTCTAGTCCAATGTGAATTATTAACAAAATGGTCCCTGATATGGAGAAGTCACAAGACCAGTGAGTACAGCAGGACATACCCTATCAGAGATACCCAATGACAGTCGTTCCCTTGTAGTGCAGTGGGGGAAGCCAGGGAATCCAATGGTTCCTCTCGGATAAAGTTTTGCAGTACACAAACAGGGACTTGGCTTAGAAAAGCAGAGATGCCTTCCCTCACATACTATTCCAGGCACCTATCCTAAGTCTGTAAGTAAACAGACGCAGTTCACAGATAGCCTTCTGACCCAGAAATAGACTAGACAGGAGGGAGGATAACTCACCAGAACACAGTCCATTCCACTTACAACCCAGAAGTCATTAGCAACACTGAATTCCCAGAAAAACAAAGATGAGAATATGATTAAGAACCAGACCCCAGATCACTAACTACAGGGATTAGATCTAGCTTTGTGGGTGTCACGGACTCTCAGATCGTGCCCACTCGTGGCCCTGTGCGGTCCATGGGGGGGGCACCCCTTTCAGTGAGACAGCCCTTCTCGGGGGTCCACTCTCTCTCGGGGTTAGGCCCTTCCACCTCCTGGAGCCGCACCTCTCTGAGCCTTAGCACGTCTGTCTCTCGCCGTGGGCCCCCTCAGGGAGTCCAGTCGCTCTGGACCCCCCGGGGCCTCCCTCCCCCTGAAGGGGACGATGCAACCTTGTTCTCTAGAATGGAGTGACTCTCAGCCAGCGTAAAACAGGAGGGTTTATTGAGCATTGAACACAACACAGGAAACACTCAGGGCCTCAGGCCTGACCTCCCTCAGCCCAGTACATCCCAGTCTCCTTGCATCCAGGTGGGCTCTGCCTGCCCGTCCTCTCCAGCCAAGAGCCTCCCTGCTTCCCAGCTGCATCTGAGATCACCGGCCCCAAGCCCCCCTCTGTCTATTGTCTTCTCTCCAGGTAAACAGGGTCGTCTGGGCCTCCTTTTCTCTCTGCCCTCCTCTGGCTGGAACCGGCTGGTTGGGTCATGGGGTCCTCTCTTCACGGCCCATTGTCCTCCCACTGGCTAGAACCGGCTGTGACTCCTCATCTGGGTCTCTGGGTCATCAGGTCAGCGGTCGCTGGGGTGTCCATCCTCCAGGCCATCGGCTGGGGTCCCAAGTTCCCTCTCCAGTCCTCTGTAACAACAAACTCCCTCTCCCCTCACCTCGTTAAACCAGTAACACCCAGGGGCACTGAGTCCCACTCCCTCTGCATGCAAATCATTGGAAAACCACAAAAATATAAGAAAATCCCCCATTTTGTCACAGTGGGGATCCTGGAAGAGTGGTTAGAAACCCCAGAGAGGCACTGAACTGAGGTCTTCTTCCATCTCTGCAGAGAAAGGGTAAGGGAGGAAGCCCCCACATCATGGTTACAGTGGACATGCAGGAAGCCCCAATTTCTCTGAAAGAAGAAATCAGGCCTCTGAGCAATTGAAACAGATACTTCAACCAGTTTAGTAGGAAATGTATGTACAGTAAATCCAAAATCTGGGGCTGGGTTATTTACATATGACCTTGTTTGTGAGATACTTGGCCAGCACCTGAAAAAGAAATGTGAAGAGTCATGAGTATTTGTCCAGTGCCCCTTAATACACATAAACAGAGTGGAGAATACTAGGGAATAACAATATGATAACATGGACCAGGAATAAGCTGCTGGATACGGTATAGAAAGCAAACACCAACACAGGAAACACTACAAGATTAGGGGAACCCATATTACTTAATATAGTCGCTTTTGAATGAGCGGAATGTGTCAATTCAGCAGGGGTCTCTATTGATTTCCTTCCAATATTCAACTCTTACAGGAACATTGTCTCCCCATTGAGAGCTATAAGCAATAACATCCCAGACTCCCTCTGCCTTTCGGCCTCCTCTGCTAACTGCTGCCTGGGGAATCCCCACAGGCCCTGAACCCGGGGGACAGTAAACTGGAGAACGAGGTGGTGATGAAGACTAGAAGCCTGACCATTCAGTGACCTTTTTCTATGAGGTGGAGGATCATAGTAGCTAACTTTGGAGGATGAGTTATATCTGCTGAGCGCCTTCTCTGAAGGGCAGAGCATCCTTATCTCCCAATAACATCAGTGGGAGTTTGAGAACACTCAGCAACTCATAGGATTGGGCAATACAAATACAAAGGCCTTGGGTGGCTAAAGTTAAGTACTAAAATCTGCAGTTAGATGCCTAAATACTCATTATAGCCACCTGCAGAGGTGCTGATTAAATCTCTATCAGCATTGTGGTGTTTAAAATAGATATTTGAAAAACAAGGGGAATGATGTTTAAAGGCATATTTGTCCTTTGGTTGACATCAGACAACTTTATGCCAGGTGACTGGATTTTCCAAACCTGGATACCTAAACTTTGACTCCTAACAATCACATGTAGGTGCAGAAATAGGGGTGGGGTCAGTTGTAAAATCACCTTTTTGCTGCCCTATGTTGCAGTGGAGCAGGACAAAGTAGCCATAAAGCTGCCCTAAGAGGTAGCTAGGAATTCCCCAGCATGTGCAAATCCCTAACACACAGAACTAGCATATATAGTGTACTGCCAGTGTAGCTGGCTGAATGTCACCAACTCCTAGCTTCCCACCCAAGTATATGGGGTGTGAGCTGGAAACAGAAAATGGCACACACAGTGTGCGTTGCGTTACAGCAACCTCCAGTGCAGCAATGGCTGT
>NW_027056592.1:0-5000 GCF_011386835.1 Chrysemys picta bellii
CTGGGAGAATAAAATGAAGGGCAAAGGAGTTCAGGAGAGCTGGCTGTATTTTAAAGAATCCTTATTGCGGTTGCAGGAACAAACCATCCCGATGTGTAGAAAGAACAGTAAATATGGCAGGTGACCAGCTTGGCTTAACAGTGAAATCCTTGCTGACCTTAAACGCAAAAAAGAAGCTTATAAGAAGTGGCAGATTGGACAAATGACCAAGGAGGAGTATAAAAATATTGCTCAGGCATGCAGGAGTGAAATCAGGAAGGCCAAATCACACTTGGAGTTGCAGCTAGCAAGAGATGTTAAGAGTAACAAGAAGGGTTTCTTCAGGTATGTTAGCAACAAGAAGAAAGTCAAGGAAAGTGTGGGCCCCTTACTGAATGAGGGAGGCAACCTAGTGACAGAGGATGTGGAAAAAGCTAATGTACTCAATGCTTTTTTTGCCTCTGTCTTCACGAACAAGGTCAGCTCCCAGACTGCTACACTGGGCAGCACAGTATAGGGAGAAGGTGACCAGCCCTCTGTGGAGAAAGAAGTGGTTCGGGACTATTTAGAAAAACTGGATGAGCACAAATCCATGGGGCCGGATGCGCTGCATCCGAGGGTGCTAAAGGAGTTGGCGGATGAGATTGGAGAGCCATTAGCCATTATTTTTGAAAACTCATGGTGATCGGGGGAGGTCCCAAATGACTGGAAAAAGGCTAATGTAGTGCCCAGCTTTAAAAAAGGGAAGGAGGAGGATCCAGGGAACTACAGGCCAGTCAGCCTCACCTCAGTCCCTGGAAAAATCATGGAGCAGGTCCATCAATTCTGAAGCACTTAGAGGAGAGGAAAGTGATCAGGAACAGTCAGCATGGATTCACAAAGGGCAAATCATGCCTGACTAACCTAAGTGCCTTCTATGAGGAGATAATTGACTGTGGATGAGGGGAAAGCAGTGGATGTGTTATTCCTTGACTTTAGCAAAGCTTTTGATACGGTCTCCCATGGTATTCTTGCCCCCAAGTTAAAGATGTATGAGCTGGATGAATGGACTATAAGGTGGAGAGAAAGCTGGCTAGATCGTCGGGCTCAACGGGTAGTGATCAATGGCTCCATGTCTAGTTGGCAGCCGGTTTCAAGCAGAGTGCCCCACGGGTCAGTCCTGGGGATGGTTTTTTTCAATATCTTCATTAATGATCTGGAGGATGGCGTGGACTGCACTCTCAGCAAGTTTGCAGATGACATTAAGAGTGGTAGACACGCTGGAGGGTAGGGACAGGATACAGAGGGACCTAGACAAATTAGAGGATTGGGCCAAAAGAAACCTGATGAGGTTCAACAAGGACAAGTGCAGAGTCCTGCACTTAGGATGGAAGAATCCCATGCACTGTTACTGACTAGGGACCGAATGGCTAGGAAGCAGTTCTGCAGAAAAGGACCTAGGGGTTACAGTGGATGGGAAGCTGGATATGAGTCAACAGTGTGCCCTTGTTGCCAAGAAGGCTAACGGCATTTTGGGCTGTATAAGTAGGGGCATTGCCAGCAGATCGAGGGACGTGATCCTTCCCCTCTATTCAACATTGGTGAGGCCTCATCTGGAGTACTGTGTCCAGTTTTGGGCCCCACACTACAAGAAGGATGTGGAAAAATTGGAAAGAGTCCAGTGGAGGGCAACAAAAATGATTGGGGACTGGAGCACATGACTTATGAGGAGAGGCTGAGGGAACTGGGATTGTTTAGTCTGCAGAAGAGAAGAATGAGGGGGGATCTGATAGCTGCTTTCAACTACCTGAAGGGGGGTTCCAAAGAAGATGGATCTAGACTGTTCTCAGTGGTACCTGATGACAGAACAAGAAGTAATGGTCTCAAGTTGCAGTTGGGGACGTTTAGGTTGGATATTAGGAAAAACTTTTTCACTAGGAGGGTGGTGAAGCACTGGAATGGGTTACCTAGGGAGGTGGTGGAATCTCCTTTCTTAGAGGTTTTTAAGGTCAGGCTTGACAAAGCCCTGTCTGGGATGATTTAGTTGGGAACTGGTCCTGCTTTGAGCAGGGGGTTGGACTAGATGACCTCCTGAGGTCTCTTCCAACCCTGATATTCTATGATTCTATGAACATTGTACTAGATATGCAGGAGGTAAGTTTCCAGTTTGTATTCTCTTATATACACTGCATCTTTTTACAACATATAAAATGAAGTAAAGAGAGGCATGCACACAAATATAGGCTAAGGCAAACCCACAAAGTGACAGAATGAAGACTGGGTGGTTTCTCAGCTTGATGTTCCACTAACAGAGTTTTTTCTCGTGGATGGCTGGATAGGTACATGTGTGCGCAGCTGCGTGCGTATTTTCATGTGCGTGCAGCATTCTGTGGAATCTGCTTTTTACATGGCATTCATAGCACACATCTATGAAAAGCATCTTGCTGGTTACTAGCAATGAATGCCCCGCTCCCACAGCTCACTCCAAGTACGGAAAGGCATCACGAAAGCGTAAATGTAAAATGAACGGTGCCCCGTCACTAGAACATCCGCACAAGCTTTTTGAGTCAGTTACCCTGGCCATTTTGGAAGATGCCTGAAACAGAGCCTCAGGGTCTGGAGCTGTTAGTGCTTCACGGAGACATCTCAGCTCCTCCGCCGCTGACCCCAGATTCATGGACTTGCCTGGAGTGGAGAAAAGGAGAAAAAGTACTGTAACGATTAATGAAACTGAACCTCTACTGCATGGATATTCATACAGACGGATCCATGTGCTATGCTGTTATCAGCATAGTGTAAAATCTTGGCTCCATCCAAGTCAATGGCAAAACTCCTGTTGACTGTAATGGAGTCGGGATTACACCCTAAATGTCTGAAAGTTAACGGCAGTGGTATGTTACTGTGAATGATACAGGATTAAACAAGCACTGTATTCAGCTTGGAGCAGCTTTCTGGGTGTGTCTGATTTCAGTAGCCTCTCTGCTCTCAGTATTTAAATCTAATCTCATAGTCAAGTACAACTCATGCAGGTAGATCTGAGGTTCCAATGTAGAGGTGAATCCCTCCACCAAACTCTCATTGTAAAAGAGATGGGGCTGGACAAAACCTTCAGCAGGAAACCTAGGCTCATCAATCACTTCTAAACAATGCTGGGATTTCTATGTTGTACATTCAAAGATTGGAGTCCCTTCTTCTGGTTCTGAATCACCAACACTGTTTTTAGGACTGATTAATAATAATTGGAAATAGGGTGACCAGATGTCCCGATTTTATAGGGACAGTCCCGATTTTGGGGTCTTTTTCTTATATAGACTCCTATTACCTCCCCACCCCCTGTTCCAATGTTTCACATTTGCTGTCTGGTCACCCTAATTGGAAATGGCCTTAAACGATAACCAAGTTCTATCCCTTTACATCTAACCATTAGGTGAAAAGAATATCCTACTCTTTCACAAAGGGGAAAATGGCCTACACTTACTCCAATAGCTTTGAATGCTCATGACAGAGGGCTGCTAGAAGAACTTTTTGTTTAAAGAATTATTCCAGGAAACCCCTCCAATACAGTCAGTGGCAGGGTAAAGAGAATGAAAATGTTTAGTACCAAGGGCTTGTCTACATGGAGATAGTCAAGAAAGCTAATCCAAATTAATTTTCAAAATGCATTAGTTAAACTGCATTAAACTCCTATTGGGACACACTTATTTAGAATTAAAGGGACCTTATTTCAGGTTACTTTAATTCATATAATTCACTAAAATTAATAAGGGCCATTTTAATTCAGAATCAGAGCATCCACACATGTGTTTAATGCCACTTTAAATTTACACCTTTAGTTCATTTGGATCAACTTTCCTTAGTGTCCCTGTGTAGAGAAGCCTTAAAGAATTTAGCAGCTATCTACCTGTATGCAGACCATTTATTATTTGTACAGTTCCCAAAAGTGTGCTAGGCTCTTTACACATCACAATCTTCTCTTCTAATGAGGTATTTACAAGATGCCACCATTCTGTTATCTAAATGCCAACAGACAGGACAGAAAGAACTAGACAGGCAGAAAAATGGACATTACAACAGTGAAAGAAGGTGAAGAATTACTTATACCTGCTAATGGTGAAGAATTACTTATACCTGCTAATGGTCTCCTCACCTTGTATACAGAGAAGGCAGCTGATACAGTCAACCACCCACTGACGGGACGTGGCCAGTGAATCACAGCTGTATGGTGCTATTAGTCCAATCACAGATCCAAACTGATTAAAAGTTTCCTGAGTCTAATTAAAAAAGAATGAAGAATGAACGTTCTCCAGCTGTACGAGACTTCACTTGCCATCCTTATTGTTGATACCAGTCAGCTCTGTGTTTTTGGGGAACCAGGGCGCAGTATTTAGCCGGTGTGACTCATGAAGGACACCCCTCACCCCCGTCTCTGTTTGAACCAAAACCGATCAGAGAAAAGGCTTGCAGAGAACAATGAAGGGTTTGGGGAGACACACCTAGACCCCTCCTGACAAGGGTCACAAGATTAAGACATCTCCATTTGCATACAGAATGAAGAACAGAGACAACTCCCCTAGCCTCATCTGCATGAAAGATGGAATAGGGATTAGCATAAAGAATGAAGAACAGAGAACTGAACTCTGGGACCAGGAAAGCAGGGACGCACTGCATCATGGGAATCCCTGCTCCAGATGCTAATGAACCTACGCCTGCACACACCCGGCTCAGCAATTATCAGACCAATTCCAGTAATAAATCTTTGATTGATATCCCAAAATACTGAAGCAGCCTAGTTGCCTTGTGAGCTCCCTGGAAGAAAACAACACCCATAGCCAAGAGTGATCAGCTCCTATTGTCTAGCCTAAAGAAAACCTTGAGCCATCAGTTTACCCATAAACAAATCTAGTGTTCTCCCTTGAACCATTGTATTTTCTCTACAAAACCCCTGAACTATGCCCAAGTAAGGGTTCTGATGTATAGACCCAAACTCTGCATCAGTTCCAATGGGATACCATCTCCTGACTGATCGTGCTGGGGGCTCTGCC
>NW_027056593.1:0-5000 GCF_011386835.1 Chrysemys picta bellii
GTTTTGAAATCAAAACTGACCTTAGGATGAAGGGGAGGCTTTTTTTTAAAGAACATTAGAGTGGTGTGTATAACTTCTTACAATGCTTTGTTTGAGACATGAGAGTGTAAAATGTTGGAGTGTGTATGTTCTTTCCGTTGCTGGCCATCACAACAAAGAAAATTCACATTCTGGGTATAGATGGCTGATAGTTCAGCATCCACCATGGAGAAATTGACATCTTTTAGAGTTTATACATATGTCCTTCCAAACAGCTTTTGGTGTCCTTCTGGCTTGTAGACAGGGAGAGAGGAGCAACTCTTAAAGTGTTATGATTCAGACAAGTATCAGAGGGGTAGCCGTGTTAGTCTGAATCTGTAAAAAGCAACAGAGGGTCCTGTGGCACCTTTAAGACTAACAGAAGTATTGGGAGCATAAGCTTTCGTGGGTAAGAACCTCACTTCTTCAGATGCAAGTAAGGGAAATTTCCAGAGGCAGGTATAAATCAGTATGGAGATAACGAGGTTAGTTCAATCAGGGAGGGTGAGGTGCTATGCTAGCAGTTGAGGTGTGAACACCAAGGGAGGAGAAACTGTTTCTGTAGTTGGATAGCCATTCACAGTCTTTGTTTAATCCTGATCTGATGGTGTCAAATTTGCAAATGAACTGGAGCTCAGCAGTTTCTCTTTGGAGTCTGGTCCTGAAGTTTTTTTGCTGTAAGATGGCTACCTTTACACCTGCGATTGTGTGGCCAGGGAGGTTGAAGTGATCATCAGTGATCTACAACCCATCCTGGACAATGATCCCTCACTTTCACAGACCTTGGGAGGCAGGCCAGTCCTCGCCCACAGACAACCAGCCAACCTTAAGCATATTCTCACCAGCAACCACGCACCGCACAATAACAACTCTAACTCAGGAACCAAGCCATGCAACAAACCTCGATGCCAACTCTGCCCACATATCTACACCAGCAACACCATCACAGGACCTAACCAGATCAGCTATATCCTCACCGGCTCATTCACCTGCACGTCCACCAATGTTATATATGCCATCATGTGCCAGCAGTGCCCCTCTGCTATGTACATTGGCCAAACTGGACAGTCACTACGCAAGAGGATAAATGGACACAAATCAGCTATCAGGAATGGCAATATACAAAAACCTGTAGGAGAACACTTCAACCTCCCTGGCCACACAATAGAAGATGTAAAGGTAGCCATCTTACAGCAAAAAAAACTTCAGGACCAGACTCCAAAGAGAAACTGCTGAGCTCCAGTTCATTTGCAAATTTGACACCATCAGATCAGGATTAAACAAAGACTGTGAATGGCTATCCGACTACAGAAGCAGTTTCTCCTCCCTTGGTGTTCACACCTCAACTGCTAGCAGAGCACCTCACCCTGCCTGATTGAACTAACCTGGTTATCTCCATACTGATTTATACCTGTCTCTGGAAATTTCCATTACTTGCATCTGAAGAAACATGCTTCAGACAGTTCCTCCATTTTCTAACTATCATCAGCCTGGTACTAGTTGCAGCTTTCTGGGACCAGGAAGTGCTGGAGTTTATTAACTTTAACAAATGTTTTTTAAGACACATACATTGGGGTTTTATTGATCACAAGCTTCAGTCATTTCAAGAGTTGTCAGGGGCTAAGTATAGAGCTAATAGGACAACAGTTTAAAGTGGTCACCACAGTGTGTAAAATATACTACAACTTGTCTGCCATTAGCTAGGGTAAGTTAGGCTAGCAAATATTCATGAGTGTCCAATAAGCAGAATCACTAGCGGTATAAAAAGAGATCCATATTTCTGAGACGAGCTATATTCAATTATATACCCAAAAATTGTTAAAATAATGGTAAGGTGGTAATGTTAAGCACTTAAAAGTTAGGAAATGCCAGAATTAATGTTGCCCATGCATTGTGTGTCCAGGGTCAGATTCCAACGAATCGGGGTACCTGGCACCCTGACAGTAAATATGGTATCAACAGAGATCTCTTCTGTAAAGTAACCTTTACATGATGTCTGGTTTGTTTTATTTGGTATAGTTTACTGTGGTTGCACAAGCACACATCTTATGTACTTAATTAAGAAATGAATGATGGAGATCATTGCATTCTAAACTCATCTTTCCAGAGTCTCCTTAAAGTTATTTGTACAGGTAATGACTCTTTCCTTTGGTCAGGTGCTGATGAGGTTGCCATCTCCCTACATGAGAATGAGCCAGAGTATGAGCTAGACGGACTCCCAGAGGTGGTGAAAAAAGGTAATTGTTACTTCTTTAGAGGAGAAGAGACCACATTGGTGGGGAGTGTGTGCGCGCACGCTTATCTAGAGAATCGTCTTGTCATATGTGTGACTTGGAAGCATTGTAAAAACTTGGACATCATCGGCCAGATTCAGCCCTCGTATAGGTTGCATAAGTCCATTTAACTCAACTGCTTGTCAGAGCTGAGTTTAGCCGCATGTGCTTTAAAAAAAAGCCCTAGTATACAATTGAGGCTACAGGGGGCTAGTATATTTTGTTGTAGATGTATGTAATTTCTAGTGGTTTTGTTTTTTGGTCTGTGTGATGTCTTCCCATCTGTACAGTTTTGTAGTATTTGATGACAAAAGCAAAACAGCCAAAAATTCTGAAATCCAGAATCCTAATATCAGGTTGTAGTTTTGAAAATCAGTCTAGATACATGTTGTTGACTTTGGGACTCCTCCAAAAACTTTGCAAAAGACCTCTGGCAAAAAGAGAGGGATTCTAGGCCCAGCCATTCCCAGTATAAACCACCTTTTTCTTCTGGTTGAGAGGAAGGGGGGAAATTTTTGCTGAAACATTTTTAACTGAATGTTTTTTCATTGAAATGTTCTGCATTGTCAAAGCCGAAATGTTTCACGGAGATGTATTGATTCAGACAAAGTTTTTGCTGGGAAGGTTTCTGAGGTGCAAAGTGGACTCTTGCAAGGAGGAAGGCCCCCAAATTGAAAACCTGATGTTTTTGATTCAATTTCATTTTGTGAAAGCATTTGAAAGGCTTATGGTTTCATTCCAATCTAGAATAAAAACAAATTTTGAAACCTCGAAAGGTGTCGCAAAACCGAATTGTCGCCCTCCGGCCAGCTCCACCTAGAACAGTAGAAGAGACATCATTTTCAGATGGAAATGATTTTCCAGTTAATGGTGTTCCTTTAAAGGGAAAAGAGAACATTTTCTTGGGGAAAACGCTTTTGGCCATTTTAGTAGAGCTGCTGTTGCACAGATCCACACCCTTGCCTGAGTTCACCTATAAAATTCTAGGAACGCAAGATAGTCCTAATAATTCCCCCATTATATTTTATTCAGTGAGTAAATGCCATTTTACTGTCTTAAATTATTACCGGTTGTCATCTCCATCTTGAAATGAGCAAGATCAGATTGATTAGAACAATAAAGTAATTTAAGCAACCTTGGTTAATAGAAGCTGTTTATTTTTTAGGGTTTCCTGCTATTCCTATTGTGAAAACCGACCCTTACATTTTGTGCAGAACAACTTTTCACCTAAGGACCAGTCCCCGTCTTGCTGCCCAAAGCCAAAAATTGTCACCAGGTTCCCAACTTTTACAAAAAGGCAGGTCAGATAATCTTGGGGAGATCTGTAAACCGACAGCTGGTGGCAGCAAATCACAAAAGGTAACTGATCTTAAAAATGTATCTGAATGTGCAGGGCATGGGCAATCCACATCATGTATTTATCTCTCCAAGTGAGTTTGAAGATATGCCGTGTTATTCACACCTCCTTTCTATCTGCCATGAATATAGTGAAGGCAAGGTCATCAATGTAAATACAATCAATAAAGCGTGGCATATAACAAAGATCTGGGCATAATGGTAAACTTAAAATTGTTGGTATGATCAAATCTGTGATCTCATGCCAAGTGCTCATTAACTTGGTAAATAGAAATGAGGTAAATCTTCCCACTTTAATGCTCATCACAAATATTTGATTATTTCTTGAAAGACCTGGCTGCCTAGAGCAGGGGGTGCGTGTGTGCGTGCATAGATGGATTACACACAAAAGCACTCAAAAGTTCGGATATGCTGGAATGAAGGCTCCTTGTCCCAATCTCTCTGTTCAGCCAGCCCCAGTTCTCTTCTCCTCCTCCTCTTAGCTCTGTGTCTTCTCTCAGTGTCTCCTACACATTCCTTTCCCCGTACCCCCGCCTTCTCTCATAGTCTTCTAGTCTTAGCCTCGCCTACTGGCTCCCTGTCCTTGGCCCCCTCCCCTCACCCCCGTTCCAGTCCCAATCTTGGCATACTCCTTGTCCCAGTCTGCCCTCCCACCCCCACCCCCCATTTGCCTTTTGTCCCCTCTGCATTTGAGTCCAGTATCTTCCTCCACCACCGTGCATGTGCACCAGCTTGGAGGGGTCATTGGGAGTACAGGAAAGAAAGGTTCCTGTCTCAATTCTGGTGCTTGGCCCAAAGCAGCTGGGAAGAACCGTTGCAGGGAAACTCTGGCGTTGACCCCTTTAGGCCTGGGTTGGAGCATATCAGTTGCTCTGTGAGGATGGCTCAGTGCTGTGTTTTCATATCCAGGAGCTGTGGGGAAATGGCACATGTGCAGTCACTCTGTGGGGAATAGCTCATGCGCAGTTTGGTTAGCACTAAGAGCTGTGCGAGAACCAAGTATACGCAGCGAGGATGAAATCTGCAGAGATTTTAGCTGCTAAAAATCTAAGAATTCTCTCTACTGAGTGTCTGTGAACTGTGATTTTTTTTTCAAAGGCTTCTAATTTGGCCAAATTTGGGCAAGTTTTCCTGGGGATGGCAAAAAGCACATTCTCTGACACAAAGGCCACTCCCTGCCAAATGACAAGTCCCTGCTCCAACACATGGAGCTTTTCAAAGAAAAGTTGCCCGAATATTTTAATATGAGAAAAATGTAGATTTCCCTAGCCTTGCTCTTGGGAATAGCTTAACCATTTTGGCTGAAATTCTGCCTCTGTCCCCCATCCCCGAAGAAAAAGAGCATGAGGCAGA
>NW_027056594.1:0-5000 GCF_011386835.1 Chrysemys picta bellii
TTCCCTACATTTGTCTATCTGGTTGGGAAAATGCATTTTGCAGACTGAGGTTTAAGAGAACAGGTAATTCTGCTAACTAGCCATTGTAAAGAAGGAGACTGCTCCCACTTATCGCTGTAGAAGTCTAACCTCACTTAATGAGATTTCAAAATTAAATGTATGGACCTAGTCCTGCTCCTATTTTAATCAGTATTTCTGCACTCTCCAATCCATGAGGCCATCCAAATAACTGCTTTGCATTTTGATCTTATTCTTGGCAAGTGGCAGCACTTTCGGCTAGCTAAGAAAATGTAATGCCTTCCAAGTCCATTTTCTTGCTTTCGCTATCTTTTATCTGTGGTTCTTAAGGTGTCAAATGGGAGCATTCTCTCAGTTTTCTGGAGGGAATAATTATGAACAAAAAAATAAGTCAGAAGATGTTTGTGCTGTAGCTCTTCACTGCACCCAACAATAACTTGTCCTAATTGAAACATAACTGAATGTGGGTGCCCAGAGTCCTAGACTGTCACTCTTAACCCCCGGACAGTTCTTCCTCTCTAAGAAGTCTCTGATTATCCTCTCTAGTTATACCTTTTCCCCCTTGTAATGGAGTGGGACTCACCCCTGCAGCGCCTCCTTCTGGTCATCCAGGGACTTAGCTCATTTCTAGCCAGAGCACCCTCTGATGGTCACCATGCTGCTCGACATTAGCCCCCGTGTCCCTCCCAGACCCTGGTGTCCTCCCCTTTCAGGGTCCTGCCCCCAGCAGTAATCCACTATCTAGGGATTCCCACCCAGGGGAATCCCCACCCCCTATCCTCCACCTTGCCTCGGTGGCTACTGCCAGTCACCATCTAGCCCTGTTTCACTAGGGCCGGCTGCAGTCTGTAATGGCCACTCATCATTGGCAGGGGACTTTGGACCTGCTGCCTTTCCCTACAACTCAGTACCTCTCTGGGCCTTGGACAAGGCCCTGCAGCCCGGGGAGTTGTCAGCCTGGAGCTCCCCAGCTCCTCTGGCCTTTCCCTAGCCCTGCTTCATTCCAGTACCCTTAGCTTCCCCAACAGCTAGGTCCCTCTCCCTTCAGAGCTAGAGGAAGATTGACTGAGTGTTTGGCTCACAGCCCTTTTATAAGGGCCAGCTGTGGCCTGATGGGGGCATGGCCCAGCTGTAGCTGCCTCCCCAATCAGCCCAGGCTTGCTGCTTTCCTCAGCCACAGCCCTCTGCAGGGTTGTTCCAATCCCTTCAGGGCTAGAGCGGGCAACCGCCCCGCTACACTCCCCTTTGAATCACCACCCTAAATAATCCTTCTCCATCCTATGGGTTGACATAGTTCAAATATCTGTTGATTGCTATCATTTCCCTTCTCCTCTCTGTGCCCCTCTTTCTCACCAAGTTCTGGGTCTTGGAGACATTGAATTTTTCTTGTCCTGTAGGAAGGGAATGCGTAGTCTTGTTTTATATGGTAAGTTGGTGTTATTCAATAGAATTCTCTTTGCAATACAGGAAATCTCTTGTATTGTCTGTCTCTCTTAATTTTACTCCATACATCAGTCCATCAAACACCTTGATCATTTTTATATATTCTGGATTTTGAAGACAGGAAAATGGACAAATAGGGCACCAAAATTCTTTATCTAGCCATTGATACTGTTACCTGTCAACCATGAGTTTCAGAGTACAAGCCATCAGACCTCAGTGAAGATGGGCTGTAGAAACAGAGTTACAATTGTGAAGCATAGAGCGATTTGACTAGCAGTATGTTCTTTCTGCAAAACTGAATTCTGGCAATGCTATACAACGTCATGGTTTGGGAATAAAGGCAGTTTTAGAACACATACGTAATTATATTCTGAAATATTAAGAAAATGTATTGCTAGGTGAAAAATTGAAAATTGTCAATATTGCCAGTTTATAGTGTTACCCATAAAAGCTAATATTGCATATTTGACATTGTTTGCTTTCACAAATTAACCACTTAATTTTTTGTATTACTATAGATAAGAGTTTGTCTCAGAAAATAGAACTGGAAGCACAAGAAGCCGAGCTTCAGCATTTAAAAAGCAACAATAAATTGCTCCAGGATTCAGTCCAGGAGCTACAGCTTGAAAATGGAACGCTTAAGGACATTAACAAGGCTTTAGAAGAAGAAAAAGTAGACTTACTAGAAACAAACATAAGTTTTTCATATAGTTTAATAAGGCATTTCATACTTAAGCTTTTAAGAGCCAAAATATTTATTTGTGTCCTTTTTAATATCTAGTCTCTATTCTAATATAACATTTGCTATAACTTCTCCATTAGTAGCATGGAAATCTCATTAAATCTGTTATCTTATAAGCTTCTGGCTATCAAAGATACAGGAGGTCTTTAGCGGGACACCTGAAAACATGATAAAATGTGCAGGTTTTGTCTGTTCCGTGGCCCAGCTTTTCTCCTCATTTGGAACAAAGAGGTGATTCCTCTCACCTGTAGAACTGGGAGGTGGACCAGTGTTGTTGCTGAAGGCTCCAGGACTAAGCTCCATCCTTCACCTCAGGCCACCAGAAATTGTGTCCACCAGCAGAACAAGTTGGCGGTTCAGTTTCTCCCAACAACTTTGCTTTATCATTAATTTTTGTTCATTTTTCTGCTATATTGATTTCATTTCAACTTCTTGCTCCTCTTTCTCTCTCCTCAAGTAACTTCTCTGGATCCGCAAACGCAGCACTTCTCAGTAACTCCCTTTGACCACTAGTGCAGTGGTAGAAAAGCCCTGCAAAATCAAGCTAAGTCCAAGTAGTTCAGTGGGCAGCTTTTTAGGGGTCTTAGAGGGTAACCTACGTCTCGCTGCTACAAGCCACCAACCCTTGCTGTGTGAGGGGATGGGGCTTTGTTGGGCCAGCGCACTAGTGCCCTGCATGCGCACATAAACACACCCATTTGAAGCCCTGACTCCATTGTGAGAAGGAGCATGAGGATTCTCAAGGAGATGAGAACCCCACATAGTCTGCTCAGGAATAACACTTGGAAACTCCATATGCTCTGGGTCCCAAAAAGACAAATGGAATTGTCCCCTTTGTAAGGAAGTAATATGTATAATTAATGAGCAGGAAGTATAAACATCAGGCTTTAAATCTTTTCTCTTGCCTTCCCATCCTTAGGATGTGTTTGCTGGGGTTTTCTCCTACATGCGGGTCTCCTGGAGTGCTCTGTATCAGACTCACTGCCCCCTCCCACCCTGGAGTATATCTGGGTGTGCAGAGACACGTGTTACTTCTGTGAAGCCCTGTCTCAGGTGGCAGGGTAATGTAAATTGTTCATCTCTGCTTTTCAACCTGGGATCCTCTTTCAACCAGGGAAGGGGGCCCAAATTTGAGGTCACAATGGAGTGGGAATTGTCCCTGTCCGTTTATCAGGTGAAGGACCCAGGCTTTACCAGGGAAAGGAGTTTGGAGTCTCCTCCCCCTCTCCATAGGCTTGCTCAGCGTTGAAGGATTAAAGAGCACTTTAGACAGTGTGTGCCCAGAACAGAGGCACATAAGAATTCCATTCCTTATGTAGCTGCACCATCAGGGGATTACAGAGGCATCAAGGAGAAATCCCTTCCCATGTTCAAAATGGCTCCTGCTTTACTGAGTAAAAAGCCCCAAGTGGTACTAATTCTCTTCGGAAGGGTGTAGAGAGACACCCTTTCAGGCACCTGGGGCCATCTAGCAAGCTATTCCAACAATCAGCATTTGTCTCAGTACTCCTACTTAGTTGAGAGATGCCCAGAGCAGGGTGATTAGCGTGCTACCTCACTTCTGTAAACAATCGGGGGAAGTACCCCATGGACAGAACCACACAAAAAAGAAATCCCAAACCCACATGACTCTCTCAGCACTGGAAGCCAGTGTCTTGAAAAAAACCTCAATAATAATAAACTATCTAGTTTCTCATGCTTTCCTCCTTTGAGATCATCATTTCCGGTTAAAACTAGATGTTAAACTAAAATGTAAGGAAAATTTGAAAGTTTGGGGAACCTAAGTGCAGCAGTAGTCCTACCAGAGAGAGACATCGCCATGCCTCCACTTATGGTGCAAAGGAAACAATACCTTACTTGCCAGGGTCTGTACTTCAAAATTAGACCGTGTTTAAACATGTCTTTTCACTCTGCCCCTAAGATTAACCATAACTGACTGATGTGATATTAAACATAACAGTGCAGTGTCTACACTGCATGTTGTAACACCATGTTAATGAACACATTAATTAATACCTTGTGAAACTTCCCACTGTAGACGTGCCCCTATTGTCTTTAAACTGCTTCTACGACCTCATGATGTCACACGCAACTTGTGAGAGCATATCAGTTCTGATGTATGCAGAATTTCCATCTAAATTATTAATTAAGTGATTCTTCTTATGACAGCACTATTTTTGCTAATAATTTAGAGAGGCGTTTTTAGTTTTTAAACCTGTCCATCTAGGTGAATTTCTTCTTATCAATTCCCTCTGCATTTTCTAGCCTGCAGTCTTTTTCTACTTCCATTTGTGGGGAATGACCGACTGTAGTTCTGTGCTCTCGCTTCAGAAATAAACACATGAAAAAACACAGTGTGGAGCCTGTATTGTGGCAAGCAAGCACTGAGTTACAGTGCTCACTCCATGCCCAGCTAATGGAGCACTGTGTTTGATATTTACGTTATCCTGAAGTGTGTTTTATAAGGCTGCCAGATATCCACCATCCCTTTATTTTGGCATTCCAATGCACATAGGGTGGACAAACCTGCCTGGACCACATGCGTTTCAGCTGGGTTTTGTCATTTGGTTGTTTTGAATATTCTATTTAGATTATTATTTCTCTATCAAGGAAATCTACACACATGTAGCTTTCCAATAAACATGACTTTTATGTTTCTCTGTTGGAATTAGAAGCTGCTATAATTCAATTGTATATTACTAAGTGAATCTACTATACAAATGCATATTATAACTTTTGTCTGGTTTTTTAGTTGCACTGAACTTTTAATGACAGGTGAGATGCCATTAGTGAGAGT
>NW_027056595.1:0-5000 GCF_011386835.1 Chrysemys picta bellii
CAGAATTTTATTCCATCCCTTGGATTTTGTGCCGTAGAATCACTGGGGACATTAGGGTTTGTCCTTTTTGTTTTACCTTTTCCTCCATCCCTCCTTCCTTTCTCTTCATCTCTTACTTCTTTTGTCCTTTCTCCTGTTCCTCGAAAACTGTGGGGTTGAAATAGTGTTTGGACTCCACTGACACTAGATGCTGCCATCCTGTGGCTTAGCATTAGTGTCTGGGATGACTTGGGTCAAGATCTCAACTTCCCCGCAACCCACTTCACTGCTGCCAGAATCCCTCCTGCCCCACCTGCTAGAGCCGCCTCCCTGGCCAACCTGGGTGGGGGTGGAGAACAGTGTTTTTTTCATACATTCATAGATTATCGGACTGGAAGGGACCTCGAGAGGTCATCGAGTCCAGTCCCCTGCCCGCGTGGCAGGACCAAATACCATCTAGACCATCCCTGATAGACATTTATCTAACCTACTCTTAAATATCTCAAGAGATGGAGATTCCACAACCTCCCTCGGCAATTTATTCCAGTGTTTAACCACCCTGACAGTTAGGAACTTTTTCCTAATGTCCAACCTAGACCTCCCTTGCTGCACTTTAAACCCATTGCTTCTGGTTCTATCCTTAGAGGCTAAGGTGAACAAGTTTTCTCCCTCTTCTTTATGACACCCTTTTAAATACCTGAAAACTGCTATCATGTCTCCTCTCAGTCTTCTCTTTTCCAAACTAAACAAAGCCAATTCTTTCAGCCTTCCTTCATAGGTCATGTTCTCAAGACCTTTAATCATTCTTGTTGCTCTTCTCTGGACCCTTTCCAATTTCTCCACATCTTTTTTAAAATGCGGTGCCCAGAACTGGACCCAATACTCCAGCTGAGGCCTAACCAGAGCAGAGTAGAGCGGAAGAATGACTTCTCGTGTCTTGCTCACAACACACCTGTTAATACATCCCAGAATCAGGTTTGCTTTTTTTGCAACAGCATCACACTGTTGACTCATATTTAGCTTGTGGTCCACTATAACCCCTAGATCCCTTTCTGCCGTACTCCTTCCTAGACAGTCTCTTCCCATTCTGTATGTGTGAAACTGATTGTTCCTTCCTAAGTGGAGCACTTTGCATTTGTCTTTGTTAAACTTCATCCTGTTTAACTCAGACCATTTCTCCAATTTGTCCAGATCATTTTGAATTATGACCCTGTCCTCCAAAGCAGTTGCAATCCCTCCCAGTTTGGTATCATCCGCAAACTTAATAAGCGTACTTTCTATGCCAATATCTAAGTCGTTGATGAAGATATTGAACAGCGCCGGTCCCAAAACAGACCCCTGCGATACCCCACTCGTTATGGCTTTCCAGCAGGATTGGGAACTATTAATAACAACTCTCTGAGTACGGTTATCCAGCCAGTTATGCACCCACCTTATAGTAGCCCCATCTAAATTGTATTTGCCTAGTTTATCAATAAGAATATCATGCGAGACCGTATCAAATGCCTTACTAAAGTCTAGGTATACCACATCCACAGCCTCACCCTTATCCACAAGGCTCGTTATCCTCTCAAAGAAAGCTATCAGATTGGTTTGACATGATTTGTTCTTCACAAATCCATGCTGGCTGTTCCCTATCACCTTACCACCTTCCAAGTGTTTGCAGATGATTTCCTTAATTACTTGCTCCATTATCTTCCCTGGCACAGAAGTTAAACTCACTGGGGTCTGTAGTTTCCTGGGTTGTTTTTATTTCCCTTTTTATAGATGGGCACTATATTTGCCCTTTTCCAGTCTTCTGGAATCTCTCCCGTCTCCCATGATTTTCCAAAGATAATAGCTAGAGGCTCAGATACCTCCTCTATTAGCTCCTTGAGTATTCTAGGATGCATTTCATCAGGCCCGGGTGACTTGCAGGCATCTAACTTTTCTAAGTGATTTTTAACTTGTTCTTTTTTTATTTTATCTGCTAAACCTACCCCCTTCCCTTTAGCATTCACTATGTTAGGCATTCCTTCAGACTTCTCGGTGAAGACCGAAACAAAGAAGTCATTAAGCATCTCCGCCATTTCCAAGTTTCCTGTTACTGTTTCTCCCTCTTCACTAAGCAGCGGGCCTACCCTGTCTTTGGTCTTCCTCTTGCTTCTAATGTATTGATAAAAAGTCTTCTTGTTTCCCTTTATTCCCGTAGCTAGTTTGAGCTCATTTTGTGCCTTTGCCTTTCTAATCTTGCCCCTGCATTCCTGTGTTGTTTGCCTATATTCATCCTTTGTAATCTGTCCCAGTTTCCATTTTTTATATGACTCCTTTTTATTTTTTAGATCATGCAAGATCTCATGGTTAAGCCAAGGTGGTCTTTTGCCACATTTTCTATCTTTCCTAACCAGCGGAATAGCTTGCTTTTGGGCCCTTAATAGTGTCCCTTTGAAAAACTGCCAACTCTCCTCAGTTGTTTTTCCCCTCAGTCTTGATTCCCATGGGACCTTACCTATCAGCTCTCTGAGCTTACCAAAATCTGCCTTCCTGAAATCCATTGTCTCTATTTTGCTGTTCTCCCTTCTACCCTTCCTTAGAATTGCAAACTCTATGATTTCATGATCACTTTCACCCAGGCTGCCTTCTACTTTCAAATTCTCAACGAGTTCCTCCCTATTTGTTAAAATCAAGTCTAGAACAGCTTCCCCCCTAGTAGCTTTTTCAACCTTCTGAAATAAAAAGTTGTCTCCAATGCAGTCCAGGAATTTGTTGGATAGTCTGTGCCCCGCTGTGTTATTTTCCCAACATATATCCGGATAGTTGAAGTCTCCCATCACCGCCAAATCTTGGGCTTTGGATGATTTTGTTAGTTGCTTAAAAAAAGCCTCATCCACCTCTTCCACCTGGTTAGGTGGCCTGTAGTAGACTCCTAGCATGACATCTCCCTTGTTTTTTACCCCTTTTAGCCTAACCCAGAGACTCTCAACACTTCCGTCTTCTATGTCCATCTCTACCTCAGTCCAAGTGTGTACATTTTTAATATACAAGGCAACACCTCCTCCCTTTTTCCCCTGTCTATCCTTCCTGAGCAAGCTGTACCCATCCACACCAACATTCCAATCATGTGTATTATCCCACCAAGTTTCAGTGATGCCAACAATGTCATAGCTGTTTTTATTTATTAGCACTTCCAGTTCTTCCTGCTTATTCCCCATACTTCTCGCATTTATATATAGGCATCTAAGATACTGGTTTGATCTTTCCTCCCAGTTTTGTCCTGACCCTCCTTTCCCTCTGACAATATAGCCCACACTCCCTCTCGTTTTTGACCCATCTCCCCGGTCTCCATGTTCCCCACTTACCTGTGGGTTTTGCTCACCTGACCCTGTCGAACCTAGTTTAAAGCCCTCCTCACTAGGTTAGCCAGTCTGTGTCCAAAGGTACTAATAACTTGAGCTGTGGTTTGGAGGTGGAACAGCTGTCAAGGGCACTGAGGGGGAGATAGCAGGAGCTCATCCTTCAAGGAGGGGGGTTGGCACTGGCGGTTACTAGAAAGGACAAGAGGACTCCATTCTGGGGTTCAGGAGGTGAATTCATTCCTCAGTGTTGGGCAGGTGCTGGGTGGAAATACTGCTGGTTCCAGGTGCCCTTAATTCCCGCTGATTCCTCGGGGCGTTTGAGTCTCTGACAGGTTCTCGTTCCCTTGCAGCAGGAGGACGTCACGGCCAAAGTGATGCACCAGCATCATCCGGCACTTGCGCCAGGTTCCAGAGACACTGCAGGGTTTGTGCCTCTGAGGCCATCAGCAGCGGGTTAGATTAGATGCTCTAAAGGTCTCTTGTGGCCATAAAGTCTCCTAATTTTGGAAACACTGAGTGTAGCATTGGGAGCAGCCTCTGATGTTTTACTGTCTAGCCCGCTTGCTTCCTAGAATGAGGACGCATTGAGTGGGGTGATCCACAGAGAGTAGCTCAAACCTTCAAAGTGTCAGGCCAGTAGCAGGATATTAGCACTTTAGGGTTTGGTTGGGTGTGGCAGTGATATCACAAAGGCCTTATCCTGGACCTCAGCCTATTGGTCAAAGGTGTTAGGGAGGTGGTGACCTCAGAGAGAGATGCTGACATCAGCCAGGCAGGAGAGGGGCGCAGGGCCAGGGAAACCTCAGAGACCTCTGTGGCTTTCCTTCAGCAAGTCTCCTTCTCGAGGTCTCTCTTTGAGGACTGAGAGAGTATTAGGCTTCACGTATTTGAGTTAGAGCAGGAGCCTCTTTCGAGTTGTCTCCTTTCCTTTTACTGATTTTACTAGAAAACAGACGTCCCTGTTTAGAAGGTAAGAGCCTCCAAGAGGTTTTGGAAGCTGCTCAGTCTGATCCATCTGGTGCCAGCTGAATTCTAGGCATGGAAAACACTAGTTCAAGGTGGCAGAATTTTATAGCCCACCTGGGATTTTGTGCCGTAGAATCACTGGGGACATTAGGGTTTGTCCTTTTCGTTTTACCTTTTCCTCCATCCCTCCTTCCTTTCTCTTCATCTCTTACTTCTTTTGTCCTTTCTCCTGTTCCCCTCCCACTACCAGGAGTGGTGTGTGTGTGTATGTGTGTGTTGCTGGGGGTGCTCTTCACCTCCCCTTGTGGGAAGTTGATCCAAAATTGTGGCAAGATCTCAACCTTCCCGCAACCCACTTCACTGCTGCCAGAATCCCTCCTGCCCCCCCTGCTAGAGCCACCTCCCTGCCCAACCTGGGTGGGGGTGGAGAAGAGGGTTCTGATAACTTGAGCTGTGGTTTGGAGGTGGAACAGCGGTCAAGGGCACTGAGGGGGAGGTAGCAGGAGCTCACCCTACAAGAACGGGGGTTGGTATTGGAGGTTACTAGAAAGGACAAGAAGACTCCATTCTGGGGTTCAGGAGGTGAATTCATCCCTCAGTGGTGGGCAGGTGCTAAGTGGAAATACTGCTGGTTCCAGGTTCCCTTCATTCCCCCTGATTCCTCGGGGCGTTTGAGTCTCTGACAGGTTCTCGTTTCCTTGCAGCAGGAGGACGTCATGG
>NW_027056596.1:0-5000 GCF_011386835.1 Chrysemys picta bellii
AGAACGAGCCGAGGCTCAGAGCTGTGAACTCCCTGCATCAGAGCCGGAGAGACTAGAAGCCGACGCTGAACTCTAAAGGGCCATGAATGACATCCCAAGAAGAATGACGCAGGGAGGGGGCAGCGTCTCCCGACTGCTGAGATGACGAGGATGGGCACAGGCAGGAGGGTGCTGGGATGTCAGCAGTTGTAGCCAGCCTTGAAGCCAGGTCCTCCCACGTCACTGAGGCCAGAGGAAAAGGAGGAGCCTTAAAGCCCCGCTGGTCGCCCCCTCCTCGTCTACCCCCGTATCCTCCTGTGTCAGGACAAGAGAGACTCCCTCTGCCCACTCCCCCCACATTCACCCCTCTCAGCTGAGCTCCTTGGATTCCCTGCCGTCAGCGTGTGGCTTTTGTGCCTGGGTCCCAGCGTCGCTCATGGCTTCTCTGCACTTTTCTACCCATTTATAAATGCTGCTGTTGCTGGGGCCTGCAGGAGTGGGGGCAGCAGTGGGCTGAGCTGGGCTGGGGGTGGGGAAAGGAGTCTGTCTTTGTTTGTCCTTTGAAATAATAAAGTAGAATTGAGTTTCTCCCACTCCCAGTGTCCTTTGATTTGCATTAACTTGCTACCAGCTCCAGAGTTACACAACGCAAACGTGGTCTGCAGTGGGTAGAAATGCACGGTGAGGTCATAGAAGCATAGAATATCAGGTTTGGAAGGGACCTCAGGAGGTATCTAGTCCAACCCCGTGCTCAAAACAGGACCAACCCCAACTAAATCATCCCAGCCAGGGCTTTGTCAAGCCTGACCTTAAAAACCTCTAAGGAAGGAGATTCCACCACCTCCCTAGGGAACCCATTCCAGTGCTTCACCGCCCTCCTAGTGAAAAAGATTTTCCTAATATCCAACCTAGACCTCCCCCACTGCAACTTGAGACCATTACATCCTCAACACCCCCTTCTCTTTCTCTCCAGACTATTCTTTTAACCATTTGGTGTCCCTTTTAATCTCTAGGCTCCCAGCAGTGACAAAACAGCAGTGATGGTACTGCCTGGGGCCTGGAAGTGAGCCATTGTTTTCGACTTGTTCCCAAAATGATTTGTTGGGAGGCTGCTTATGTATAGCTACCACTGAGAACAGTCTAGCTCCATCCTCTTTGGAACCCCCTTTCGGGTAGTTGAAAGCAGCTATCAAATCCCCCCTCATTCTTCTCTTCTGCAGACTAAACAATCCCAGTTCCCTCAGCCTCTCCTCATAAGTCATGTGCTCTGGCCCCTTAATCATTTTTTTTTTGCCCTCCGCTGGACTCTTTCCAATTTTTCCACATCCTTCTTGTAGTGTGGGGCCCAAAACTGGACACAGTACTCCAGATGAGGCCTCACCAATGTCGAATAGAGGGGAACGATCAAATCCCTCGATCTGCTGGCAATGGTCCTACTTCTACAGCCCAAAATGCCGTTAGCCTTTTTGGCAACAAGGGCACAATGTTGACTCATATCCAGCTTCTTGTCCACTGTAACCCCTAGGTACTTTTCTGCAGAACTGCTGCCTAGCCACTCGGTCCCTAGTCTGTAGCAGTGCATGGGATTCTTCTGTCCTAAGTGCAGGACTCTGCACTTGTCCTTGTTGAACCTCATCAGATTACTTTTGGCCCAATCCTCTAATTTGTCTAGGTCCCTCTGTATCCTAGCACTACCACTCCTCCCAGTTTAGTGTCATTGGCAAACTTGCTGAGAGTGCAATCCATCCCATCATCCAGATCATTAATGAAGATATTGAACAAAACCGGCCCCTGTACCAACCCTTGGGGCACTCCGCTTGATACCGGCTGCCAACTAGATATGGACCCATTGATCTCTACCCGTTGAGCCCGCCGATCTAGACAGCTTTCTATCCACCTTATAGTCCATTCATCCAGCCCATAATTCTTTAACTTGCTGGCAAGAATACTATGGGAGATCGTATCAAAAGCTTTGGTAAAGTCAAGGAATAAGACCTCCACTGCTTTCCCCTCATCCACAGACCCAGTTATCTCGTCATAGAAGGCAATTCGGCTAGTCAGGCAAGCCCTTGGTGAATCCATGCTGACTGTTCCTGATCACTTTTCTTTCCTGTATGTGCTTCAGAATTGATTCCTTGAGGACCTGCTCCATGATTTTTCCAGGGACTGAGGTGAGGCTGACTGGCCTGTAGTTCCCCAGATCCTCCTCCTTTCCTTTTTTAAAGATGGGCACTACATTAGCCTTTTTGCAGTCATCCGGGACCTCCCCTCCTGATTGCCTTGAGTTTCCAAAGATAATGCCAACGGCTCTGCAATCAAATCAGTCACCAACTCATTTAGCACCCTTGGATGCAGTGCATCCGGCCCCATGGACTTGTGCTCGTCCAGCTTTTCTAAATACACCTCTACCCCAATATAATGCTGTCCTCGGGAGCCAAAAAAATCTTACTGCGTTATAGGTGAAACCGCGTTATATTGAACTTGCTTTGATGCTTTGATCCGCCGGAGTGCGCAGCCCCGCCCCCAGAGCGCTGCTTTTCCGCGTTACATCCAAATTGGTGTTATATCGGGTCGCGTTATATCGGGGTAGAGGTGTAGTCCTGAACCACTTCTTTCTCCACAGAGGGCTGGTCATCTCCTCCCCATACCGTGCTGCCCAGTGCAGTAGTCTGCGAGCGGACTTTGTTTGTGAAGAGGCAAAAAAAGCATTGAGTACATTAGCTTTTTCCACATCTTCTGTCGCTTGGTTGCCTTCCCCATTCAGTAAGGGGCCCACACTTTCCCTGACCACCTTCTTGTTGCTAACATACCTGTAGAAACCCTTCTTGTTCCTCTTAACATCCCTTGCTAGCTGCGACTCCAAGTGTGATTTGGCCTTCCTGATTTCACTCCTGCATGACTGAGCAATATTTTTATACTCCTCCCTGGTCATTTGTCCAATCTTCCACTTCTTGTAAGCTTCTTTTTTGTGCTTAAGATCAGCAAGGATTTCACTGCTAAGCCAAGCTGCTCGCCTGCCATATTTACTATTCTTTCTACACATCGTCATGGTTTGTTCCTGCAACCTCAATAAGGATTCTTTAAAATACAGCCAGCTTTCCTGGACTCCTTTCCCCCTCATGTTATTCTCCCAGGGGATCCTGCCCATCAGTTCCATGAGGGAGTCAAAAGTCTGCTTTTCTGAAGTCCAGGGTCTGTATTCTGCTGCTCTCCTTACTTCCTTGTGTCAGGATCCTGAACTCGATCATCTCATGGTCACTGCCTCCCATCCACTTTTGCTTCCCCTACTAATTCTTCCCAGTTTGTGAGCAGCAGGTCACATTGTACAGACAAAGGCGCTTCTGTCCTGTGGAAGAAAACAAACATGGCACATCCTGTGCAGGTCACAAGAGCTGAGCGCTCACCATCCATATCACCTTCCTTCTAAGAGCTTCCTCAGCTGTTGCAGGAACTACTCAGAGAAGCCTGTAAAATGGAAGCCTCATTGGGCTCCAGGGCCGGCTCCAGCATTTCTGCCGCCCCAAACCAAAAAAAAAAAGCCGTGATCGGCAGTGGCAGTTCAGCGGCAGGTCCTTCGCTCCTGGATGAAGTGAGGGACCTGCCGCCCCCGAATTGCCGCAGGTGCCGCCCCTCTCCCTTGGCCGCCCCAAGCACCTGCTTGTTAAGCTGGTACCTGGAGCCGTCCCTGGTGGGCTCTCTTCCTATATCTCTTCCTACACCTGGCAGTTAGTGCTTGGCTTATGCCCTGAAGCAGGAGGGTTGAAACCCTGACCCCCAGGTCATTTATCCTGTCTCTGGGAGAAGAGTTGGGGTTGTTACCTGCTCCTGCAAACCTGGCAGCTTTTCAGTTTGAAACTTTTGTTTCTCCGCTCTCCTAGGAGCAAGCCCCAGAACCTGTCTCTTAAGGAGGCCTGGTAACTGCTTCTGCCTCCAAACCCTGTTGTACCCAGTTATCTTTAACTGCCCCCAACTCAGCCACCCCGCATCCCTCCGGGTCCCCTAATGCTGCCCCCATTTTCTTCTTAATCTCATCCCAGATTGACCCCTTAACTGGAATGGGCCCTGATTTTTCCGTATCCCTTAATCCAAAAAATCCATTACCCCTGCTTGCCAGAACCCACAACTACCATCACGAGAGTCCGCCATAATAACCCCCTCCAAGCAGCTGTGCGCACTGTTGGGGAGAGGGACTTACAGGCTGCCATGCACCTGTCCGACGCAATGCATGTGAGTCATGGCACCAAGATGTTCGAGGGTTTATCCCTTCACCCTCCACTCCCTGGTTCTTCTCACGTAAACAGAGAGCTGCAAAACTAGAAGTCCGAAGGTGCAGACAATTTGATGTTTATTGGGCTTAGATTCCAGCAAGCAATGAGTCCAGTTTCCTTTTGTCTTTTTCCCTCAACCTACTTCCTGTTTGCCCCCAATTTATATAGTAATAGTCTCAACTATACCTTAACCAATCATTTTATGGAAATTTAACTAACCAATCCTAACATATTGTAACATGATTATCTAACCAATTATATCCCAGCACCTTAATTGGTTTACACCCAGCAAAATTAATTCTACAGCAGACGGAAACAATCAAAGAACCAGACAGATTCCATACAGTTTAACAATGGAGAAGTGGGGACATAAAGACAAAATAACAAGAAGTGGGGGGTTCACAATCACAACTATTGATAGGTGAGTTCTTGCCAGACAGGATGCTGTGAAATTAAATTTTCTTTAACCATCTTAAGATTTGTCTCTTTACCTGGCGGTGATGGGCACTATCGGGACAGAATCGCCTTTCTAACAGCCCAATCCCCTCTGATTTCAATGGGAGCGGCGGCGCGGCGCTAAATAGGCTGCGGCCGCGCAGCTTAGAGGGAACTGAGATGTGCAGTGGCGCAGAATTCCCCCAGGAGTAAAGTTCATACTGCTGGCTTTGCTGGCGCCACCACAGTGTCTGTTGGGCAAATGGTGGAACTGCAGCACTTCTCGGTCAGAATATATTTTCTGTGGGGAAAAGATTG